>NW_026652297.1:32318505-32552665 GCF_009828535.3 Hylobates moloch | reverse complement strand
GGAGGCAGAGGTTGCAGTGAGCCGAGATCACGCCACTGCACTCCAGCCTGGGGGACGAGTGAAAATCTGTCTTTAAAAAAAAAAAAATATATATATATATACACATATATATATATGATATCATAATTTCCAAAGAAGATTTCTCTCTGTCTGTGATTAGAAGAGGCTACTGGGAAAAAATGAACTTTAAAAGTAATAATCCAAAATACCACAGGATAGGGACATTTCTCTCTCTCTCTCTCTATATATATATATAACTTTATGCCAATGTATTTGTTCGGAAAATTTAAACTACAAATATATTTTAAATATCAAGACAGAATCAAGGAAAAAAACTTGAATAGTGCAATAACACATAAGGAAATAGACTCTGTAATTAAAAATCTTCCCACAAAGAAAACACTAGGATCAGATGCTTTAAAAGGTAAGCTCTAACATACATTCAATAAATAGAACATCTAAATCTTGAGATCTGGGAGATTGCCCTCCCCTCTTCTGTCACGTGAGGACACAGTAAGCAGGCACCATTTATGAGCCAGGAAGCGGCCCTCACCAGACAATGAATCTGCCAGCATCTTGATCTTGGACTTCCCAGCCCCCAGACCTGTGAGAAATAAATTTCCATTGTTGATATACCACCCAGTCTCTAGTAGCTTGTTATGGCAGCCCCAAACGACTGAGACACTAGGTATTTAATGTTTGAGAAAAGAAGGAAGTTCCAGAAGGAGAAAGAAACATCCTCTCCTTTCTGTACTAGAGAGACAGAAAAGAGAATTTATATGGTGGGATGGGGGCTAGGCATTACAGGGATGGACAGAGGGAAGGGGGTGTTGACTTTGTATTCTACAGAAATGTCCCTATCCTGTGGTATTTTGGATTATTAGTTTTAAAGTTCATTTTTTCCCAGTAGCCTCTTTCTAATCGCAGACAGAGGGAAATCTTCTTTGGAAATTATAATATCTAATCGGTTATTGCTGGTAAATTGCACTGCTGGAAAAAATATTATCAGATAAAAATGTTAAATCCCCAAATAAAACATCTCAGCAGTGGGTAACTACACCTTGATGTCATTCATTGAGCGGAAACTTTATTATAATTAGTGGAGGCCATTTAGTAAAATAGAAAGATTTATGGAATATAGAATTAGAAGACCTGGACTCAAGTCTTAGTTCCACAACCTACTGGATAAACCTTGGGCTACAGCAGCATCATCATAAATGGAGGTATTCAATGTATCTTGTGTTATGAAGATTTTTTAAAAAGTGAAATAGTGTTTTATAAACTCTAAAGCATTATACAAAGAATATCATTTGTGTAACAACATGGAAGACATTGGCCTTTGGTTTATTGGAGAGGTGGTCATTAGAATTTTAAATTATAGGAAATTGATCAACAATAAAATAGAATACAAATGCCTTGATAAATAAATACATTATAGAACCAAAATAAATTAGGCTTCATTACATCACATAGAGTGGCATAATAATATCAGCCACAGATTTACATGGATTTGCAAGGAAACATGGGATTTTTGCATTTTTAATCCCGCCCTGGGAGACTGCACATGAGACAGGAGGACCCCTTAGGTCCAGCCCTTTTCTGGAAGGGCAGACACTGGAGTATCTGTAGTGTGGACAGCTTCAAAATTCACCACACAGCCCATTTCCTTGTAGTTTTACTGGGTAACAGGCCAACGAGCTTAAGGGAACTTGAAGACCGGAGGGTAGAGTAGGGAGTAAGTTAAGCCGAATACGGAGTAAATTAAGCCGGGGGGAAAAAAGCTGTGTCCTTCCCTCCTTCCTCTTCATTAAGACCGCCATCGGCTCTCTCCTGACCTCTGCAGGCTGATGAGAGAAAGACAACTGTAAGCTTTAGGGAAAAAAATGCAGGATGTTTAGGGCCAAGAGCAACTGGATTTCTAAAGCCGATTTATATGAGTTGAGCTTATATGAGTCTTCTAAATCGTATATGCACATTGTTGAAGTGCAGATCCTCATTCAGCAGGTCTGGGGTGGGGCACAAGATTCTGCATTCCTAATAAGCTCTCAGAGATGCTGCAAGGCTGCTGTCCACACCCACGTGTTGAGTAGCAAGGCTCAAAGGGACTTTCAGAGCATTGAATACCAGAGGTGGAAAGGATGTTAGAAGTGCTCAGTGTCCCTTTTTGCGGGTGAAGAAACTGAAAGCAGAGAGAGCAGGTAGGCACCACCACAAATGTATAGAACATGAGATATGTCATTTCCCTAAGCCTGGTTTCCTTGTTGGTAATATCTAAATATGTGAGCTTGGAAAGCCTTTCAAAGGGTAGCAGAATATAGCTCTCCAAAATATACCACTTTGACATAAGAATTATTTTGAGCTGAAGGCAATTGAGAGGAAGCAAATACAAGGAAAGCTCTCTGCCCTCCCTGCTATGCCTAAAAGTAGGACGTAAATTTGCAAAGGTGCCCCTCCTCCCTGCTCCACCAGGAAAGACTAAGTTGATCCCTGGAAATGACTTTTGACTCTTAACAGCCTGAAGACCACACAAGGGGAATCCACATAACAAACTTTATTAACTAGCCTGCATCTATATTTCACTTGCCACAATTTGCCACCCCTAGAGACTCAGGATCCTTCTCCTTTGTCTTGTCACTTTTTTTTTTTTTTTTAGATGAAGTTTCGCTCTGTCACCCAGGCTGGAGTGGAATGGCAGGATCTTGGCTCACTGCAACCTCCATATCCCGGGTTCAAGAGATCCTCCTGCCTCAGCCTCCCAAGTAGCTGGGATTATAGGTGCACACCACCACACCCAGCTAATTTTTGTATTTTTAGTAGAGACGGGGTTTCACCATGTTGGCCAGGCGGGTCTCGAACTCCTGACTCAGATGATCTGCCTGCCTCAGCTTCCCAAAATGCTGGGATTACAGGCGTGAGCCACCACACCTGGCCCTTGTCACTTTTCTAAAAATGTATTGTTCTTTGTTAAAGATGCCGTATAAACAGGAGTTCTAAGCTACCTCTTTGAGAGTTACTCTTTCCCTGAGTTTTCTCCCATGCACACATGAGATATGTATGTTAATAAACTTCTCTTCATTTTTCTCTTACTAATCTCTCTTTTGTTACAGGGGTTCCTGCCAAGAACTTAGAAGAGTAGAGAGGGGAAATTATTTTTTCCATCCCTACAGTTTCCAGCTGTAATATTTAATGATGCCATCACTTGCCCAGAGCCACACTGCTAGACAGGTCGGTGCAGGACAAGCCTTTGCCTCCTCAAATGATTAGGTTGGATGGCAGAGGCCACCAAAAATTAATCTGATCACCAGAAGCCGTGGGCATGAAAATGGCTGTTTTGTACAATAGATAATATATACTTTTTCTGTTTCTCCTTGACATGCTGCTGGCTAGGGAGGTAATTAGTTCTAGATGAGGTAGGAGATGCTCCTGGTTTCCAAGTGAAATTGATATTTCCCAGATGGTAGAAGTCCAATCCAGATTGTTCAGGGCTGGGAGAATGATGGAGGGAGGGAAGGTTAGAAATAATCATAAATTCTTCTTACTATTGTTTCTAGATGGAATAGCACAAAAAGGCCAACTCCCAAAACAGACCACTCCAGCCTGTTATCCACCAGGTAAGAGGGGGGCTGCTTTGAGCCTGACCCCTGCGCCCCCTCAGGATACCCACCTCCCCAGTGTATGGAGACACCACCTCCCCCATGCCCCAGTTGCTCCCTGTAGCCATGCTGTTGGGGGAGCAGACAGGACTATTGATTTTCAATTCAAAGACATTTAGAGGCAAATTCAACCAAATCTCAGTTCTGTCAGGTGTAATTGGTCCAAGCTTTGGAATGAATTACCTTCAAAAAACAGCTGACACTGCACTTAATAATCCAGGGTCTTGGAATGGATCACCCCCAACCCACAACTAATTGGCAGAATATGGAAAATAAGCACTAACTCATGGAATTCATTAACAGTACCACTTAAAGGAATGGTTAAGCTATATGAATTTAGAAATGCAGAAAGTGACACTTATGTGTATCATCTGGCATGGAGTAGTGGAAAATTCCCTGAACTGGGAAGCAGAAGATAAGGGCTCTGTCCCTGAATCTGCCACTTAGGAGATGTGCGTCCTTGGGCAAGCTGCTAAGCCTCTCTGGGACTCAAATTCCTACCTTTGAATTAGATTATCTTTCAGTTCCCTCTCAGATCTGGTATTTTATAACCTCAAAACCTATGTAGCCTAAGACAAAATTCACAATTTCTACAGAAAGTTGTTACCAGTAAGAACGCTCTTGTATCTTAATGCCATAAACTGTCTGTTCTGCTCGAGTTGATAGATGGGGCTGCCATCTACATAGTTAGTGGCCTGTCATCTGGGGCCTCCATTGTATTCAGCTTTCTTTCCTCAGCAAGGAACATAGTACTTGTCACATAGCAGGCCTCAAATGTTGAGTTCATGATTAAATGAAGAGTCATGCCTTAATGTAGAAATTCTCAAATTTCAGCAAAGCCCAAGAATGCGATTTCCTTGATCCTACTTCCATTTACTAATCTATCTGTCTCCTCTTTAAAGCCACATCTTAAAAGAGATTATCTGGCACTGTGGCTCAGGCCTGTAATCCCAGCACTTTGGGAGGCCGAGGCAGGAGCATCACTTGAGCCTGGGCAACATAGTGCAACCCCGTCTCTATGAAAAATGTTTTAAAAATTAGCTGGGCATGGTGGAGCGCACCTGCAGTCCTAGCTACTCAGGAGGCTGAGATGGGAGGATCACTTGAGCCCAGGAGTTCGAGGCTGCAGTGAACTATGATCACACCACTGCCCTCCAGCAGTTTATTAAAAAATAAACTAATTTTTAAAATTAGAAAATAAAAAAAGTTGACCTGCTGACTCCATTTCCTCACTTCCACTCCCTCCTCAGCATGGTCCAATCCATCCCCCCATTTAGGGCCACTGAAACAGTCCTAGGCTTACCAGTGACATCTTCCTTGGTACACCAAACACGTCTTTTGTAGCCTTTATCATATCTCATCAGCATTCAACTCTGTTGTCTGCCTTCTTCTGTTTGTAGAAGAAGCAAAGCCTCGGCTGAGTGCGGCAGCTCACGCCTGTAATCCCAGCACTTTGGGAGGCCGAGGCAGGTGGATTACCTGAGGTTAGGAGTTCAAGACCAGCCTTGCCAACATGGTGAAACGCCATCTCTACTAAAAATAAAAAAAAATAGCCAGGTATGGTGGGCAGGCGCCTCTAATCCCAGCTACTCGGGAGGCTGAGGCAGAAGGATCACTTGAACCTGGGAGGCAGAGGTTGCAGTGAGCAGAGATCACACCATTGCACTCCAGCCTGGGAGACAAGAGCAAAACTCTATCTAAAAAAAAAAAAAAAAAAAAAAAAAAAAGAGAAGGAAAGCCTTATCTGTGGCTTTGCTGAAACCATATGTTTAAGGTTTCCTTCCGACCTCTGTTGCTGCCCGTCCTCAGCATCCTCCGCAGGCTCACCTTCCTCTCTGGCCACTGAGTGCTAGAATGCCTCAAAGCTCCGTTCCACAAGCAGTCCTTGGACTACTTCATGCATCTATGTGCCACTACTTGCAAGTGAGCATCTCCAGATGAGACATCTCTGAACACCAAGCATGTCTCCAAGGGCCTCCATTATCACCCAGATATCACAAAGGCCTCTCAAATGCAATCTGGCCAGCTCACTCATAAGGAAACAAATAACCCAGTGAAAAACTAGGCAAAACATTTGAGAAGACAGTTCAGCAAAGAAGATATACGTATATCAAGTAAGTGCATGAAAAGATACTCCACACTGTCGAACCACACCACTACACACCCATTAGGAGGGTCAAAATTTCCACACACACACACACACAAAACCGAAACCTGGCAATACCAATTATGATGCAGGTACACAGCAACTGGAACTCTCATACTCTGCTGAGGGGCATGTGAAATGGCTTAGCCATTTTGGAAGATAGTTGAGCTGTTTTTTATAAAAAGGCCAGGTGAGGTGGCTCACACCTGCAATCCCAGCACCTTGGGAGGCCAAGGCAGGAGGATCACTTGAAGCCAGGAGTGTGAGACCAGCCTGGGCAACAGGGTGAAACCCTACCTCTACAAAAAAAATAAGAATAAAAATTAGCCACGCATGGTGGCATGTGACCAGGACTCCAGCTACTTGGGAGGCTGAGTTGGGCGGATCCTTTGAGCCTAGGAGTTCAAGGCTGCAGTGAGCTATGACTACGCCACCGCACTCTAACCTGGGTGAGATGACCGAGACCCTGTCTCTAAAAAAAATAAGATAGTCCTGGCGTGGTAGCTCACACCTGTAATTCCAGCACTTTGGGAGGCCGAGGCAGGTGAATTACTTGAGGCCAGGAGTTCGAGACCAGCCTGATCAACATGGCGAAACCCATCTCTACTGAAAATACCAAAATTAGCCAAGCGTGGTGGCGTGCGCCTATATTCCCAGCTACTCAGGAGGCTGAGACATGAGAATTGCCTTAACCCAGGAGGCAGAGGTTGCACTGAGCTGAGATAGAGCCACTGTACTCCAGCCTGGGTGACAGAGTGAGATGCTGTCTCAAAAAAATTTAAAAGATTTAAAAATATATAAAATAAATAATAAATAAGATAAAATATGAAATATAGTTAAAGATAAGCTTATATGAGCCAGCACCCCAACTCTAGGCATTTACCCTAGAGGAATGAAAATCTCTGTTCACATAAAAGCCTGTCCATGAAACTTTATAGCAGTGTTATTCATAAATGCCAAAACAAAGGGGTACACCCAAATGACACACTACTGCTTAGGAATGAAAAGAAATGAACTATTGACACATGCAAGAGCACAGATGAATCTCAAATACGCTGTGCTAAGTGAAAGAAGCCGGGCCCCAAGGCTTACCTACTGTATGATTCCACATTGGAACGTTCTTAAAAAGGTAAGAGTATAGAGGCCAAGATGATACCAGTGTTGCCAGATTTTAGGAGTAAGGAGATTTGACTACCAAGGACGACCTGGGGAAGTTTTTGGAAGATGAAATTATCATGTGTCCTAATAGTAGTAGTGATTATGTATACACCATTGTTCAAAATTCTTAGAAATGTATATTCTCCAAATTAAAAAAAAAAATTCTGAGTTCTGGCCAGGCGCAGTGGCTCATGCCTGTAATCCCAGCACTTTGGGAGGCCGAGGCGGGTGGATCACCTGAAGTCAGGGGTTTGAGACCAGCCTGGCTAGTATGGAAAAACCTCGTCTCTACTAAAAATACAAAAATCAGCTGGGCAGGCTCATGCCTGTACTCCTAGCTATTTGGATCACTGAGGCAAAAGAATTCTTTGCACCTGGGAAGCAGAGGTTGCAGTAAGCCAAGATCACGCCACTGTACTCCAGCCTGGGTGACAGAGCAAGAGTCTGTCTCAAAAAAAAAAAAAAAAAAAAAAAAATCCCGAATTCTACTGTGAGTTAAAAAATTAAAATACAGTTAAGTCCCCAATGAAATCAGGATGTCCCTCCACCCATCCCTACCATCACACTGTGGTCCTCCACCCTCCAGCTCAGCGAATGTTGCACCTCGCCCAGCTGGGAGGTGGCAGCTCCCTCTCTCGCCACTCTAGGGAGTGCCTCACTCTTCCCATTTGCAGCTCCCCACCTCACTTAGACTTTCTCAGCCAGCCCTTGATACCAGCTCTCGTGGACTTCTGTACCTTCCTAGCTAGTCTCATCATTTCTACCCTTGCCTACTTTCAGCCAATGTTCCATGTAGCAGCCAGAAAGGACTTTTAAAAACACAAATTAGGTCATTACATTCTTTTGCTGAAAACTTTTCAGCAAATTCCCATTGCTCTCGGATGAAATTCAGAGTCTTTAGGGCCTGTCTCCTCCTTCTCACTCTGGTCTCACCGGTGCCTCCACTGTGTTCACCTTCACCCTAGCATGCTGGCCTTCCATTTCCTCAGAAGCATTGAGCATCACACTCCACGCAGCCCCAGAGCCTTTGACCCATTCTTCTTTTGGTCTAGCAGTTCTTCTCTTCTGCCACCCTGCTATGTTGATTAACTACCACTTTTCTGCCAGATTTCAGCTCCAATGTTCCTTCCTTCTTGCAGATTTCTAGCAGTTCCCAGGCTAGGGCAGCTGCCTTTTTAAAAAAATGTTTTCATATTACCTGGAATTTTTTTTCAGGGCCTTTATAGCAATTTGTAACAAGACTGAAAATGTCCTGCTAAGACAGTAGTTCTCAAATTGTGGTCTCTAGACTAACAGCATCAGTGTCTCCTGGGAACTTGTTAGAAATGCACAATTTCAGACCCCAATCCAGACTTTCTGAATCAGAAACTCTGGGGAGGGGTTCTTGAAGTCTGCATTTCAACAAGCTCTTTAGGTGATTCTAAAACACGCTGAAGGTGAAGAACAACCATCCTAGTATATAACTGATCGTTCTATGTCCATGGTAATGAACAACCACAAGAACTGGGTTTAAACCTGTTTAATCAATCAAGGATAAGTTAATTGAATAACTATGCTTTTTTAAGCCAATTATTTTCAATTAGTTATTAACCATCTACATTGTCATCATCAACAATAAAAATAAACCTTTACATTCATATAGGGTAATCAATTTAAGACGGCTTTACGAGTTACCTGATTTGGTTTGCATATTTGTTCAGTGAGATCATTAAGGCAGTCATTATTATCCCCATTATGTAATGAAAAAAAATGACCCACCGGAGGTTAGGTAAATTGTCTCAAGTCACACAGCTGGTAAATGACAAAATTAAGGTAAAAGATATCCAGCCTCTAGTCTAGCACCCTATCTGTTGCACCAAGCTTTCAACATGTGTAAGCAATCATTACTGTAGAAGTCAGCTTCATGGATCTTATACCAGTGTGCAATAAAAGTAATTTAGAACTGACCTCGTTTTAGCAGAAATATAAAACCTTTTCACCTCCCACATTAACCCGTTTTGTTATCCCCCACTCCACACTTAGTGATAGTAAAGGATGGCATCATCCATCCCTCTGAGTGTAGAGCCTCCACCCTGCAAACAAGGATGAGCACAGCCTCTGTGTTCTCAGTGTGATGCGCCTGGTGGAGAACCTTCACCTGCCAGTGCGGGCTGGGTGGAAGAAAACATCAGACCTCTTGGCTGGACTCACCTGGAATTTAGCTCTGGAATTTACAACACACAGCTGATGAAAAATTCTGTGGCCTGCCCCTCTCAGGAACTTACCATACCCGAAAGTGGGAGCCGAGGGGAGAGGGAGCCTTGTGTTCTTGGCTTCACTTGCCTAGACTGGAGTTTCTGCCACAGTCAACCCTGGGTAAGGAAGGAGTTATGGTTCAAATGCCATGGACTCTCAATGTTCTTACCAAATTTTACTTCATTTTCTTGAATAAATGTTTATTTATTTGCTATATATTCTTCGGACAATTTCTAGAGACTTTAAATACTGAGGTTTGAAATATATTTTTCACCAGTTATGCTGGGTTTGCTGGAGACTGTAGAGCACCTCGTGAGGCCATTCTGGAAGTGGAAATCTAAATGTTTCTTGTTTTTAAGCTGCTAAGACTGTGGCAATTTCTTATGCGGCATAGAAAAGTACTGTGTGGAGAACTAGTGCTCTACAAAATTTACTTTAAGAAACACTGATATAAGCTAATTAAGCATTGAAATAAGTTGAGAACTAAATTAATTTGAAATGATCATATTGAATGATTAATGGAAAATATACTGATTGTACTTATTTCAACAGTGAAGTATTTTTAGATATGATTTTGTTTTTGTTTTTTTTAGACAGAGTTTTCGCTCTTGTCGCCCAGGCTGGAGTGCAGTGTCACTATCTTGGCTCACTGCAACCTCCACCTCCCAGGTTCAAGCAATTCTCCTGCCTCAGCCTCCCCCGTAGCTGGGATTACAGGCACGCACCTACCACACCTGGCTAATTTTGTATTTTTTTTTTTTTTTTTTGAGACAGAGTCTCGCTCTGTCGCCCAGGCTGGAGTGCAGTGGCGCAATCTCGGCTCACTGCAAGCTCCGCCTCCTGGGTTCACGCCATTCTCCTGCCTCGGCCTCTCCGAGTAGCTGGGACTACAGGCGCCCGCCACCACGCCCGGCTAATTTTTTGTATTTTTTGGTAGAGACGGGGTTTCACCGTGGTCTCGATCTCCTGACCTCGTGATCCGCCCGCCTCGGCCTCTCAAAGTGCTAGGATTACAAGCGTGAGCCACCGTGCCCGGCCTTAATTTTGTATTTTTAATAGAGACGGGGTTTCACCATATTGGCCAGGCTGGTCTTGAACTCCTGACCTCAGGTGATCCACCCACCTCGGCCTCCCAAAGTGCTGGGATTACATGCATGAGCCGCCACACCAGGCCCTATATTTTATTTTGCAAGAGCATGCTAATCTCATTCAGTAGCCAAAGCACCACCACCACCTAGTGGCAGCATGTATTAATTACAAGCAAATGTATTTTGGAAGGTTAAGCCAGGTTAAGTGAGTCAGACTGCAGATTTTGGGTGAAGCTGAGACTTAATTCCTATTAATATATAAAAATCAAAATAATGAAATACTCATTACCAAAATATTTAATAAACATTCCTTTAAATAGATAGCTATACTAGCATATTTACTCTTTTTATATTTAAGTACTTGTCAAAGAAACTTGGAGAAGTAGAATTGAAAGTAAAAGTATGTACATTGAGTCAGCCAGGTGTGGGGTGGCTCATGCCTGTAATCTCAACACTTTGGGAGGCTGACAAGGGCAGATAACTTGAGCCCAGGAATTCAAGATCAGTCTGGGCAACATGGCAAAACCCTGTCTCTACAAAAAATATATAAATTAGCCAGACATGGTGGTGTGTGCCTGTAGCCCCAGCTACTTTGGAGGCTGAGGGGGAAGAATTGTTTGAGCCTGGCTGGTCAAGGCTGCAGTGAGCCATAATCATGCCACTGCACTCCAGCCTAGGTAAGAGAGTGAGATCCTGCCTCAAACAAACAAACAAACAAACAAACAAAGGTACATACATTGAGGTTGGGTGCAATGGCTCACACCTATAATCCCACCACTTTGGGAGGCCAAGGTAGGAGGATCACTTGAGCCTGGGAGTTTGAGACCAGCCTGGGCAACATAGTGAGACCCCATCTCTACAAAAAAATTTTTTTAATTAGCTGGGAAAGCTGGGCATGGTGGTGCACACTTGTGGTCCTAGCTACTTGAGAAGCTGAGGTGGGAGGATTGCTTGAGCCCAGGAGTTGAAGGCTGCAGTGAGCTACAATCGTACCACTGCACTTCAGACTGGGTGACAGAGCGAGAACTTATCTCTGAAAAAAAAAATTAAAAAACAAAAAATATATATACATTGACATCTAGCCATAAATGAAGATTAAGCACTTTCAAAATATATGAATGGGGAAGTAGGATTGGGTATTAGAAGTCAGATTTACACAACAGTTTTCAGGAATACAGCTACTTTGTAAAATAAGGAATACGTATGTTCAGTATTAACATAATTTAGGGTTAAAATCCCAGGATACTTTTCTGTTAGCACAATATATCTCTTAGAAATTCTCTGGTACTTGAAGAGCATTACAGCTGCTCTGGACTTCATCCAACTTAAGCTAATATCTCTATAATTCTTTATACAGCTAATAAAGTCTCTGGAGTTTTCTCACTGTGATTAAATGCTAGCAAAGACCATGCCAGAGCCACTTAGCAAAGAACTGGCATGGTAGGTTTCCAGTAACTGAGTGGCCACAGGCAGTCATAGCAAAGATGAGAATCAAGTTCTGTGGAAAATATGTCACATCTGAAAAAAGAGTCAGCGCTGATTTCTGGCATTGCGGATTCTGCAGCCAAGGCGTCCCCTGTGCAGTGTTTGCTGAAGGTAAATGGAATGTATCACTGCTGCCTCGTTTTCCATTTTTAATTTATGCTGCTCCTCTAGAGAACTATAAGAGTTTTTATTTTTCTCCCTTTACAAGAAAAATCAAGTAACTCACTCACTCCACAAATTATTTAGAATATGAAGAATCAGTGATGCAAAGCAAAATGTTTTCCATACAAATACTGTCAATGTCCCCTTTCCCTTTAGAATAGAACATGTTTTGATAAATTATAATTCTGGCAAAGTCTTCTCCTCTGGACTTTGGAGTGGGGAGTAGAGGTCAGATTCCATCAAGCCAAAAGGAGATCTGGGTTGCTGCTATTCCGTGTCTGACATTCACAGATGGATGGAAATGGTCATTTCCTAAGGTTTTCTTCCTGTTTGAGAAGGCCCACTGGCCTCAGCAGTCAGCACGTTCAGGGCTGGATCAGCTGTGAGGGTTTCTGTTGCAGCTGACACCTGACTGGTAACTTCACCTGGGAACCAGAGCTCTGGGTGTAGTTTTGGCAACCAGTCAGTCCATAGCAAGGTTAATAACCAAGAACAGAGTCAGAAAGCCCAGATCAGCCAGACACCTGCTGAATCTACAGATCTGCATGAGAGCATAGCCTTGGGATCTCAGACCTAAGTGACAAGGTGATTGCCGGGGAATATGCAAGGCAAAGTCAGAAGCGAAAAGAAACGTGTCTTGGAACAACTTATCCCAGCATCTCCTATCTCCTGGTCTGACCCATCTTGTCACAAGCAAGGCCAAGAGAGGGTAACTCTCTTGATACACTCTCTCTTTATATTTCAAAAATATTTACTATGGACTAACAAAACCTATAAGTATACCAGGAATACAACGATAAATGAGAAACTTTCAAAGCTAAAAATGGTAGATTGGACATAAATACCTTCTTTCACTCCCTCCTAAGACCCTTAGTAAAACAAGAATAAAACAATTTTGTCTCTTATGGACATAAACCTACAACAGTGGGCTATCGGAAGCAGAGACAAAAGTAAACTTTTTTTTTTTTCTTTTTAGAGACCAGGTCTAGTTCTGTTGCCCAGGCTGGAGTGCAGTGGTGTGATCATAGCTCACTGCCAACTCAACCTCCCAGACTCAAGCAATCCTCCCACCTCAGCCTCCTGAGTAGCTGGGACTACAGGCATGTACCACCAGTCCTGGTTAATTTTTAAATTTTTTGTAGAGAAGGAGCCTTGTTATGTTACCCAGGCTGGTCTCAAAATTCTGGGCTCAACTGAGTTTCTTGCCTCAGCCTCCCAAAGGGCTGGGATCACAGGCGTGAGCCACCATGTCCGGCCCAACAGCCTTTTTGAAACTGGAAAGCTGATGTACAGCAGTGAATGACTTAGCAGACAAGAGAAGGCTGAGTGTTAAGCAGGAAGCAGGAAGGCCACAGGATTCCCAAAACGCTTAGGGCTCAGTGGCAGGAGCTACTTTTGGAAGTGGAGGTGAACGTGTGGTTAAAACTAAGCAATTGGTTAAAAATCAATTTAAAAAACAGGCCTAGAAACAGTGACCACACCTCAAGCAATGATTATCCCTAGCACTCAGATTATGTTCTTGAAATACCATTTTCTCCTTTCAAAAGAAAGACATGAGGGCTTCTTGAAGAAATGGCTGATACCAAGTCTGCAGTGAAAAATGAACATGATGAGCCTGGAACATGTTGTCATATGAGTTAAAAAGGAAGCTGTGAAAAACTATGAAGGCCATGTGAACAAGATCAGGGGCCAGCTTGGAAAGGTTCCCATGACCAAAGATATTACAGCGAATGTCAGTGAGGATGAGAGTTGCAATGAATTAAAATCCATCAAATCTATTGAAATCCATGTATTCAAAATGATGTCGTTTTTAAAACCTAAGTGATCTCCTTTGGAGGATGATTTGGAACTAATTCATTATTTTGAAAACTAGTAAATACAAGGGAAAAAATTGAAGCATTAGCTAAGTGTGGTGGCACGTGCCTGTAATTCCAGCTTCTCCAGAGGCTGAGGCACGAGAATCGCTTGAATCCAGGAAATGGAGGCTGCAGTGAGCCGGGATCATGCCACTGCACTCTAGCCTGAGCAACAGAGTGAGACCCTGTCTCAAAAAAAAAAGTATATAAATGGCCTAACTGTGTCACAAAATAGTAGTGGAAAGGAAACAAATCAAAAAAGAACTGACAGAATTAAAATGTCATTTTGTAGCCTTCAATAAATTAATGGATCTAGAATTTAAGCATCAATAACTACTAACATAAAAAGATGGACAACCAGACATTCTGTACACCTTGATGATAAAAAGTATACTACCATCTATTGTTTAATTCATGAATCCATGTGAAATATATATATATATATAAAGTGTTGACTGTGTATTCTTTCAACTTTTCTAATTTTTTAAATTAAAAAATGTTTAATTTACTCTTTATTATGTCAATACTATTCACAGGTGAACTATGTAGTGAATATAATTACTTTTCATTTCTTGCACACTGACTTAATAGTTGTCAATTTTTTGTTTCATTTTCTGCACACTTACTTAATTCAACCCAAAACGCTTTACCATTATCTAAATCTTCATTCAAGCATTCAGATACATCAAGTACCTTATCTATTTCATCTCCTATGGTTATATATACTGATTTTTTAGTTTCAGGTGTTATCTATCAAAACCTCCCACTAAGGAAGAGAAGGAGTTATTACTTTCCTCTATCACCCTAATATACATATGCACCCTTCCAGAACTCCATTTTCCAACTATTTATAGTTAGGAAAATAGCAATGACCAAGAGTAGGGGCAATGCTCAGAGCCAAACAGGCCTGCCCTAACAAAGCATGACTCCAAGCCTAATAGTATGATCTCTGGCCAAATGATATTAAATTATAAATCACTAATTCTAAGATACTGAAAAAAATGCCCTCAAATATATGGAAATTAAAAATTATATTTATGTTCTAGCAAACCTACTCTGAGTATGTATCCAAAGGAATTAAAGTCAATGAAGCGATATCTGCACTCTAATGTTGATTGCAGCATTATTCATAATAACCAAGATATGGAATCAAGCTAAGGGTCCACAGATGAATGAATGGATAAAGAAAAGGTGGTAATATATACACAATTGAATACTATTCAGCTATAGAAAAGAAGGAAATCCTGTCATTTGCAACAAGATAGATGAACATGGAAGATGTTATGCTAAGTGAAATAAGCCAGGTGAAAAAAGAGAAATACTGCATGATGTCACTTACATGTTGAAGCTAAAAAAGTTGAACTCCTAGAAGTAGAGAGTAGAATGATGATTATGAGAGGCTGAGAAGGTGGGGGTGGAGGAGAAGGAATGTGAAGTTGTTGGCCAAACGTATAAAGTTTCAGTTAGACGAGAGAAATACATTTTGAGATCTATTGCACAGCAGGGTGACTATAGTCAATATTAATGATTGTACCCTCTAAAAGAGTAAACTTCAGATGTTTTGCCACAAAAAATGATAAGTAAATGAGGTGCTGCATATGTTTATTAATTTATTCCATGTTGTATAATACATATATCAAAACATCACTTTGTATCCCATAAATGTATACAATTATGACAATTAAAAATATTAATTTTAAAATTATAAGTAACTCTGCATCAAAAAATCACAACAGAAATTAGAAAATAATTTGAACTAAAATATAATGAAAATGCAATATGCCAAAATTTGTAAAGCCACTAAAGCAATACTTCAAAGGAATCTATAGCTTTAAATGCTCATATTATACAAGAAAAGAGGTTTAAATCAATTATCTAAATATCCACTGTAAGAAGCTGATGGCAGAGGGGGGGAAGCAAATTAAATCCAAAACAAATAGAAGGAAGAAAATAACAAGGATAAAACTATCTTTCGTCACAGATGACATAGTTGTCTATGTAGAAAATCTGTAAAAATCTTAAAAAAAAAAAAAAAGGGCCGGGCGCAGTGGCTCACGCCTGTAATCCCAGCACTTTGGGAGGTCGAGGAGGGTGGATCACCTGAGGCCGGGAGTTCGAGACCAGCCTGACCAACATGGAGAAACCCCGTCTCTACTAAAAATATGAAATTAGCTGGGCATGGTGGCGGGTGCCTGTAATCCCAGCTACTCGGGAGGCTGAGGCAGGAGAATTGCTTGAACCTGGAAGGTGGTGGTTGCGGTGAGCCCAGATAGTGCCACTGCACTCCAGCCTGGGCAAAAAGAGTGAAACTCCGTCTCAAAAAAAACAACCAAACTCCTGGAACCAAGAAGCAATTATAGCAAGATTGCAAGATACAAGGTTAATATACAAAAATCAATTGCTTTCCTATATACCAGCAATGAACAAGTGGAATTTGAAGTTAAAAACACAGTATCATTTACATTAGCACTCTCCCAAATGAAATAAATTCTGTGTAAGTCTAAAAAATATATACAAGATCTATACGGGGAAAACTACAACACACATGAAATAAAGAACTAAATAAATGGAGAGATATTCCATGTTCATGGAAAGGAAGACTCAATATTGTCAGTTCTTCCCAACTTTATAAATTCAGTACAATCTCAATCACAATTTTAGCAAGTTATGTTGTAGATCTCAACAAACTTATTCTAAAATGTATATGGAGAGGCAAAAGACCAGAACAGTCAACACAATAGACTGAAAAGAACAAAGTTGGAAGACTGACAATACCTAACTTTTTTTTTTTATTTTGAGACAGAGTCTCACTCTGTCACCCAGGCTGGAGTGCATGGTGCAATTTCGGCTCACTACAACCACCACCTCCCGGGTTCAAGCAATTCTCCTGTCTCAGCCTCCTGAGTGGCTGGAACTACAGGCACGTGCCACCACACCCAGCTAATTTTTATATTTTTAGTAGAGATGGGGTTTCGCCATGTTGGCCAGCCTGGTCTCAAACTCTCGACCTCAGATGATCTGCCTGCCTTGGCCTCCCAAAGTGCTGGGATTACAAGAGTGAGCCAGCATGCCTGGCCAGCACCACCTAACTTCGATACTTCCTATAAAGCTACAATAATCAAGACAGTGGCATATTGGTGAAATAATAGACAAATTGATCAACGGAACAAAATAGAAAGCCCAGATGTAGAACCACACAGATATAGTCAACTGATTTTTTCCAAAGGAGCAAAGGTGATACAATGGAGCAAGGACAGTCTTTTCAGTAAGTGGTGCTGGAATAACTGGACACTCATATGCAAAAAAATATGAATCTAGACACAGGCCTTACACCCTTCACAAAAATTATCTCAAAATGGATCACAAACCTAAATGTAAGATGTAAAACTAAAACTCATAGAAGATGACACAGGAGAAAACTTGGATGACCTTGGGTATAACATTAACCTTTTAGATCCTTGATACTTACCCGAAAGAGTTGAAAACTTATGACAACACACAAACCTACACATGAATGTTTATACCAGCTTTATTCATTCATAACTACCAAAACTTGAAAGCAACTAAGATGTCCTTCAGTAGGTGAATGTTACATCCGGACAATGGAATATTATCCAGTGCTAAAAAGAAATTAGTTATTGAGCCTTGAAAAGACATGGAAGAAACTTAAGTGTACAGCACTAAGTGAAAAAGGCTAAAAAAGGGTACATACTATATGACTGCAACGATATGACACTCTGGAAAAGGGAAAACTATGGAGACAGTAAAAAGGTCAGTAGTTGCCAGGGCTTACTGGGGAGACAGAAATGAATAGGTAGAGCACAGAGAATTTTTAGGGCAGTGAAGTTACTCTGTGTGATATCATAATGTTGAATACATGCTATTTTACATTTATCCAAATGCACAGAATGTACAACACCAAGAGTGAACCCTAAGGTAAACTATAGACTTTGGGTAATACTAATATATCAGTGTAGGTTTATCAGTTGTGACAAATGCACTGCTCTGGTGGGGGATGTTGATAATGGGGAAGGCTGTGCATGTGGAGAGCAGAGAGTATATAGAAATACCATCTTTTCTGGTCAATCTTGCTATAAACTTAAAACTGCTCTAAGAAAATAAAGTGTTAAAAAAGAAACTAGCCATTAAAAATGTTAAATTGGATTTCATTAAAATTAAATATTTTAGTGCAGTGGCCCAGCACTTTGGGAGGGCAAGGCAGGCAGATCAACTGAGGTCAGGAGTTCAAGACCAGCCTAGCCAACATAGCAAAACACCATCTCTACTAAAAATATAAAAATTAGCTAGGGATGGTGGAGCATGCCTGTAATCTCGGCTACTCAGGAGGCTGAGCCAAAGAATTGCATGAACCCAGGAGGCGGAGGATGGAGTGAGCTGAGATCATGCCACTGCACTCCAGACACCAGCCTAGGTGACAGAGCAAGACTCTATTTAAAAAAAAAAAAAAAAAAAAGTCTTCTGTTGGTCGAAAGATGTCAAGAAAATCAAAAGGCAAGCTACAGACTGGGAGAAAATATTTCCAATCACATACAAAGAAGTTGTGTACACAGTCATGTATTGTGTGTGTACTTATCAATTATACACGTAAAATCTATGCATTTCATTGCATGTGAATTTTGACTCAATACAAATTAAGTATGTTACATTTTTCAAAATAGAATTTTTTTTTTTTTTTGACGGAGTCTTGCTCTTGTTACCCAGGCTGTAGTGCAGTGTCGTGATCTCGGCTCACTGCAACCTCCGCCTCCCCAGTTCTAGCAATTGTCCTGCCTCAGCTTCCTGAGTAGCTGGGACTACAGGTGTGTGCCACTATGCACACACACTTATTTTTTGTATTTTTAGTAGAAACAGGGTTTCACCATGTTAGCCAGGATGATCTTGATCTCCTGCCCTCATGATCCGCCTGCCTCAGCCTCCCAAAGTGCTGGGATTACAGGTGTGAGCCACCACACCCGGCCCCAAATAGTATTTTTTTTAAAGGAACTTATAGCAGGTGCAAAAGGATATGCCTTGAGTCTTGATCCAACCTGGAATTTTCAACTATATTCTATTATTCTCTTAGTGTTTTAGCCTAACCACAGTGTGAACTCAGAGGCATGGTATAGCTTGGTAAATACTCTTTCTAGCTTCCTTTCTTTTTGGTTCTCTGTCTGTTCCTGCCACAGAGGAGCAATATCTAGGAAAGCCCTTTTGGCCTTTCTCTTTAGACCATGTTGCAGTGCTCTTCTTGAGGGACCAAACTTTTGTTTTGGCAAGAGGCTTCTAATGACTTCACAAACTCTGCTATTGATTCTACCCCATAAATGCTGGGGTAGAATTGGTTTTGTTCTTTACAGTCCACTGCGACTGGCCAGTGTCATCCTTCTTGGTCTATCACCGGGATTACCACAATTTCCCATTACCTGCTCCCTCCAATAATTGCAGGGAGATTTCTCCATCTAACACATGATTCTGATCACATCACTGTCCTGCTTTAAAACCTTCTGTGACTCCCTAAGACCTACAAAACGAAGTTCAAATTTCTACACCAGAAAAGGCCATGGTCTGGCCTCTTCCTATTTCCCCAATTACTTTTCCTTGCCTTATTATTGTTTTCCTTGAGGCGGGATCTTGCTCTGCAACCCAGGCTGGAGTGCAGTGGCTTGGTCATGGCTCACTGCAGCCTCAACCTCCTCAGCCCAAGTGATCCTCCTACCTCAGCTTCCTGAGGAGTAGCTGAGACTAAAGGTGCGTGCACCCATACCCACCTAATTTCTTAAATATTTTTTATAGAGATAGGGTCTCCCCATGTTGCCCAGGCTGATCTTGAACTTCTGAGCTCAAGTGATCCTCCCATTTCAGCCTCTCAAAGGGCTGAGATTACAGCAGTGAGCCACCGCACCCAGCCTTCCTTGCTCTTTATTGTTCAAAGATTATGCATCTTTTGTCATGCCTCTACCCATCCTATTCTCTTGCCTGGTGAGCCCTGCCCTGCCCTTGTGCCCATGAATCAGGATCATCATGCAAACTTGTCATACTTCAAGACCCAAGTCAATGAAATCTTGCAGGACACCCCCAGCACAGTCAGGCTCACTAAAATCCATTATCTCTTTGGCACATTGTATTGCATCTATTTGCTAAGTAGTATGAATGCTCCCTGAAAGCAGGTTATTTTTTAATCTTTTCTTTTTTTTTTTAACATCCAGCACTTGGCTCAGGTTCATTTTTTTCAAGAAATAAATAAGAGAATGAGGGAGGGAATTGAATGAGTTTTCCCACTTTTGGAGTTTTCATGAGCAATCCATAAAATGCAATCTTTCCTCCCACACACAGGGAAGAGACTCATCAAAGTCTTCCTAGTTCAGGCTTACAATTAAAAAAAAAAAACATGTAAGTCTCATTGACCACAGCAGCCATCTAATGAGCTAAATGCCTAGCTTGGGACTGTTCTCTGATTGAGGGCTGCTAAATTTATGAGAGAATATTAATAGGTGCATGAAGGGGCATAGGTATTAGGGCCTTAGGAGGCCCTTCCCTTCTGATATCCACCTACTCCTTTGTTGTGCCTGAGGAACAGGTTTCTTTTGGTTTGCTTTTTCGTTTTTCACAGGGTCTCATTCTATTACCCAAGCTGGAGTGCAATGGTACAATCACGGCTCACGGTAGCCTTAAACTCCCTGGCTCAAACAGTCCTCCCACCTCAGCATCCCAAGCAGCCAGGGCTACAGGCATACACCATCATGCCTGGCTATTTTATTTTATTTTTTGTAGAGATAGGGTCTCACCATGTTGCCCAGGCTGATCTTGAACTCCTGGCCTCAAGTGATCCTTGGCCTCCCAAGGCTCTGGGACTGCAGGCAAGAGTCACCATGCTCAGCTAATTTTTTTTTCTAATGTTTCTCCCTTTTTTTTTTTTTTTTTTTGTTGGAGAGACAGGGTCTAGCTATGTTGCCCAGGCTCATCTCTAATTCCTGGCCTCAAGCAATCCTCCCACCTCACCCTCCCAAACTGCTGGGATTACAGTCATGAGCCATTCTGCCTGGCCAATTATTTTTTATTAAAAAACAAACAAACAGAGTGTGTCATGTTGCTGAAAAAGCTCTGGGCTTGTTCTCACGCCTCAGCTTCATGGGTTCTAAAGTGACCAACATCTCCATTTAACTATCTTCCTTGAGGAAAGGGTCTGAACCAATGATTTTCAGATATCCTGAGAACATCCGGCTTGTTTTTCTTCACCCAGTATGTTTATGCTGCTGTTGCCTTAGTGGCAGGATAATTTCAAACAGCACCCAGTGTGCAGGAGGATTTCCATTCCCTCTAAGTTCCTGGCCACTCTGTACATTCTAGGTGGGTACTTAGAACTTAAAATGTAAACCACCAGAAATTATTTCCTATTAATCACTGTGTTGATTCACCCTAACATGTTGAGAATCAAGACAATTTTTTTTTTTTCTGATGGAGTTAAAAAGCAAAGAATATTGTGGAACAAAAACAATGACTGGGTGCTGAGATTGTGGCCAGATGTCAGGGCCAGCCCGGAAATCTTACACAATCACAGAGGATGGAAAACTCATCTTCCTTAGGCATTAAGTAGGCGTCTTCCCTTAGGGAGGGTTTGAGTTCCCTGCCACATCTTCCCAGTTCACTGGACCACAATGGAGGCAGGAACTCATCAATTACAGGCGACTCAGATCCCAGCACATTTTCCAAAGCACTTCTTGTTTTTCAAGCCCCATATTCCCAGAACCAGATAATTTCACCTCTTATTGGGAGGTAGGAAAAGTCAGAAAACTGCAAATGGAAACCTTTAGCCATTGAGGATGAACAAAGCTGGTGGAGACCAGCCCTCCCAAGGTGGCTGTGCAAAGGGTTCCTCCCCGCAAACCCCCACCCACCTTGCTCCACAGCTGCAGCTGCACCTCTCCCAGATGCCAGGGTCTGGACTCAGAGCTCCTCATCCCTTGGAATGACCTGGGTGATAGGAGCATCTGTTATACTATCTGTAGGTGACTTTTGCTGGGCTGCTGAATGGGAGCTTGTCACCAGAACGACCAAGCCATGATCAGAAGCCTAGAACTGCCAGGCATGGTGGCTCAAGCCTGTAATCTCAGCACTTTGGGAGGCCGAGGCGGGCGGATCACGAGGTGAGGAGATCGAGACCATCCTGGCTAACATGGTGAAACCCCGTCTCTACTAAAAATACAAAAAATTAGCCGGGCGTGGCAGCGGGCGCCTGTAGTCCCAGCTGCTCGGGAGGCTGAGGCAGGAGAATGGCGTGAACCTCGGAGGCAGAGCTTGCAGTGAGCCAAGATCAGGCCACTGCACTCCAGCCTGGGCGACAGAGCAAGACTCCATCTCAAAAAAAAAAAAAGAAGCCTAGAACTTTCACCCCTACCCCTCATTCTCCAGGGAGGAGAGAGGGTCTAGCGACTGAGTTAATGATCAATCATGCCTTTGTGATGAAGCCTTCATTAACATCCCTAAAAGATGGAGTTCAGGGAGATTCCAGGTTGGTGAATGCATCCACATGCTAGGAGGGTAGTGCACTCTAACTCTATGGGGACCTGTGCTGGGGACCCTTCTAGACCTTGCCCTATGCTGTACCTCTTCATCTGGATGAAATATCTTCAGTAATAAATTGACAATAGTAAGTAAACTGTCTTCCTGGGTTCTGGGAGCTGCTCTAGCAAACTATTGAACCCAAGGAGGGGTTCATGGGAAGCTCCAATTTGTAGCCAAATCAGACAGAAGTTGTGGTGACCTGGGGACTTACTACTTGTGATTGGCATCTGAATTGGGGGCTGGTGTTGTGGGACTGAGCCCTTAACCTGTGAGGTCTATGCTAACTCTGGTCTGTGTCAGAACTGAATTGAATTGTACGACACCCAGCTAGTGTGGGAGAAGTGGCTGGCATGAGAAAAAGTGTGCACATCTGGTCACAGAAGTGTTGAGAGTATAGAGGAAAACTGTTTTTCCACTATACACCTTCCCATTGCCAGGCAGGAGACCGGGACTGGGGGTGTTGGATTCACTTTAGATTCAAGGACACCCATCGTAGCTGTGATCTACGGATTGGGAGACCACCACTGCCATTGCAGGTGTCTTTCAAGACCCACAAAGTAAGTGACTAGACACTGGAATGTGGTTGCTGAAACCCTAAAAAAAAACCCCAAGCCCTCCCGCCCCCCGCCACTGAGCTGTGCTTGCCAGGGGAAACAGGCAAAGGGGCAGGAAAGGGATTCCATCTCATTTCTGCCTTCCAGTTTGCACCAGGTGCATCCCATTGAGAAGAACACATTCATAAACGGAACCCTTTCGCTGTGTCCCTATGTGGGTGACAGACTTTCCCGGGCTCACTTTCCATCACACTTTTTTTTTCTTCTCCCTTTGCTTTTTTTTTAAATTTAAATTTTTAACTTTTTAGGGGTACACAGTAGGTGTATATATTTAAGGAGTACATGTCCCTTTGCTTTTTAAAAGCTCTTCCCTTGTGGACTTAACACTACAGAAAAGTACCCAAAACAAAATGTCCAGCACAATGATTTATCAAAGCAAACCCTTGTGTAGCATCACTCAGGTGGGGAGCTAGAATGTCAGCACCCCAGGAGCCCCTCTCATTCTCCTCCTGATCCTTCCTACTTTCTTCCTCCAAAGTGATCATGAACCTGATTTTGATGGTAGTCACTTACTTTGGTGGTGTTACCTTGTAATGTTTTTGTCAGTTAAGTGTGCACTCCTAAATACTATGGCTTTGTTTTGCCTGTTTTGAGCTTCATATGAATGGCATTATGCAATAGTGTATTCTTTTGCATGTAGCTTCTTTGCTAAACATTTTGAGGTTAATCCAAGTCTGTTGCTCGATGGCCTCATCTGAAGACCTAATGGCTTTAGGACACCTGAGAAGCACCCTAGGGATGTGTCAAGTTGATTGGTTGGATATACAGATGTAACAAGATAAAACCTTAACATTTTGATATTTTTCCTCTTCTTTCCTAAAAGTTCCCACCTAACCAATTGAAGTGGTGTCGTTGTCTGGGGTATATAGCCGAGGTTCCTCATTTTACACAAGGAAATCGAATATGTGGACACACAAGAAGTGGCTTTAGGGGCAGAGATTTAATAGGCAAAAGAAAGAGAAAGGAGAACTGCTCTCTCTCCTGCAAGAGAGAGGGGCGCCCTAGTAGGACTTCTGTCCCGTGGTGGCGTGCACAGGGTTTTATAGACAGGCTTGAGGAGGCAGAGTCTGATTTACACAGGGCCCAAGATTGGTTGGACCAGGTGGGACGTTTACATAGCTGGCCACCCACCCTAATCTTTTATTATGCAAATGGATTTCTACTTGGCCAGTGCATGTTGCCTGCTCCTTACTGTGCACATGGTTGACAGGGAAAGGGATAGATGGAACCACCATGTTGGACATGCCTAGCCCCAGGCAGCCTTTTCCTACTGGCACAGCTGCCAGCATTCATCCAGGCAAGCTTCCAGCTTGCTTGTCTATGTCCGCAGCTCGATTTTACAGGCTGCTCTTTGTTAGAAAAGAAGATGATTTGGGGGCTGCTTTTCATTAAAAGGAAAACCTTACTGAGGACTTCCTTACCCTCACTATCTGCCTAATTTCTTCTTAACTCCTATATCACAATCGGCAGCATTTACTTAGCTTCGAAGAGAATTAGAATGCAATAGCAGTAAAAAAGAGAGAAAAAAAGTTAATTTTCTTTTTCATTTTCAAACTAGGCCCTTGAAAATCAAAAGGTGAGGTCCTGCATGGACCAGAAGTTAGAGTTTATGCCGTAAAAAGATGACAGTGCCGATGTTTCTTTGGGCTCAGGCAGCCAAGAGTCAGAGTTGTGGGCTCTTTTGCTAAACCAAGGAAACCAGGCCATTTATACACTGAAATAAATAATGATCTAGGTTGCAAGCTATTTTCCATGACAACTGACTAGTATACAAGATTTTGAGTTCATGGTTGCATTTCACAAATGATAACACTGCACTTGTGAAGTTCAGATGTTTCTGTGGCTAATCTCTGGAGGTAGTTTTATGATTACAAGATGGGGAACAGGATGGTTATGAGTAAGGCTTTACACCAGTGCCTTCGCTCTTATGCCTGCTCTTGGCCTCATCTTACACCTGCGTCGACAACCTCATCTCCCTGGAGTTTCTTTTCACTAGCAATGGTTAATTATGAAGCTTTCAGGCTCTGGCTTTAGGCAGGATTTTATTAGCCAGTAAGAGTAGAAAATAGGCTTGTAAAAATGTAGGACTTCATAAAAAGTATAGAACACTATAGATCTTTAAAGAAAAGGTAGTGAGGTCTATAATATAACGCCTGCACAAGAAAATCAGAATGAGAGTTGAGAGAGAGAGGTGAGACACTGTGCTTCTATGCTTGAAAGAGGGTGATCAAAAATGGAAAGGCCCCAGAGGTGGAGG
Organism: Hylobates moloch; assembly: GCF_009828535.3. NCBI lineage: Eukaryota > Metazoa > Chordata > Mammalia > Primates > Hylobatidae > Hylobates > Hylobates moloch. Next base: position 32,527,449 of record NW_026652297.1, on the reverse strand, counting down.
GGTGTATGTGTGTGTGCACACATGTGTAATGTGGAAGAGATTTTAAGTACATTTGTTAAAGAGGAAGTCTAAGGGCAACATGGTTTCGAATTGCGGCTCTACCAATCGTTAAAGCCTGTGACTTTAGGCAAATTCCTTAACCTTTCTGTGCCTCAGTTTCCTCACTTGAAAAATGGAGTTTATAATCATAGTAACCTACATCATAGAGTTATGAAGATTAAATGAGCTAATACATGAAACAAGACCTGACATACAATAAATACTAAATAAGTGTTTGCTATTATTGCTATTGTTTGATTTGGAAGAAAAATGACTATTAAAGTGGGTGAAGGTAAAGACTTAGGAGAGGAGGAGTGATTTCGTTAAGTTTCCTTAGCCCCCATCCCCTGCCTCCTCCTGAGATGGGCTAAGGAAGCTTAGGGATGCTGAAAGATTGGACTTTGAAGGGTAGAAGCAGGTGCTCTATAAATGTGTTTTTTTAAATTGATGAAGGACAACTTTATTATTTTACTCTTAAATGCTGATGAAAAACCATTACTTATCCTATTAAAGAAAATCTAATATTTCAATTGAAAATAGAGTATACTCATGAAATATTATTTAAGTTTTCTAAAACACAACTTGAAAGCATCCAGCATACATGATTAATTTCAGTACAGTGAATTCAAGATCAAGTATACATGTTACATACATCAAAGCTAGATTACAAATTAGCATCATCATCATCATCTTCTTCATGTTTTTTTTTCCATTGGCAGTAGTTTGTGATGACACCATATTAGTGTAATAAGAATGTTCCGTTCGTGATGGATTAACCAGAACATTCTGAATTGCTGATGTTACAAGAATTAACACTTCACAGGGCAATGTGAAGCAGACATCTACACTGTAAACCTTTGCCTTGTGAGGGACATTTGAGTCCTTACTTTAGTTGCCACAAACATGGTTTGTGGGGGTGATATGCCTAGTGTATGAATACCTGGTCGGCTAGTAACTGAACCAACATTTAATCTGGGTGAGACAGAAATAATGCAGGGTGTTCACAGGAGAATAAAAACTCCAGACAGCAGTTTCCCATGAGTAGGGGCTACGGGCTGATGAACCCCTGAAAAACAGGGTGTGGACCAAGCTGGCTCAGACCAACTAGACCCAAAGTGGCGCTGCATTTGACCTAGGTTTCACCTAGGACCTCATTATATGCTCATTAACACACTAAATCACACCCACCAGTGCAATGACAGTTCTGGGAACACCTATATTTGGTGTAAAAATGAGTGGCACCACAGTTCCAAGAAATCTCCATGTTTTTCCAAGAATTGTCATAAATATTCCACCCCTTTGTTAAAGAAATCCATACAGAGAGAAACCGCAAACCCCACTGTGTGACTCTCTTGAGTACACCCGCAATCCCCTTTCTTAAGTGTGTACTTTTCCCCTTTGCAACAGATCTCCATACTTTCACTATTTTCCAACTCATCCTTGAATTCATTCTCAAGATGGTGTCAAGATTCTGGACACCTGCTGGGGTCTAGGACCCACTGGCATTTGAGGACCTCCCCTGGCCCACTGATACCATGGAGACTGTTATTCTTCCCTCAGAAGTTGATGCCTTTTTCTGTAAAGACTTCAGCCTGTATGTATGAGACAGGAGTTTGGCAGGACTGATTTCACAAGATAGAGGTCAAAAAGACCCCCACTGATAAAACAGATGCAGTAAAGAGGGCGGCCCACACCCACCAAAACCAAGAGGGCACCCCATAGGGGGCCACTCAGCGTTCCCTTTCCTGGTACACCAAGGTTGGAAAAACCACTCCAGGCAAAGAACCTGGATCAAGATTGAGACTGAAATCCACTAGTGGATGACCTCTGGTCATCCTCATTGCTCATTATAGGCTAATTATAATGATTTAGCTGCCGAAAGACACTCCCCTGAGTGCCATGAAAGTTTACAAATGCTATGGCAACCCGGGGAAGTTATTACCCTACATGGTCTAAAAGGAGGAGGAACTCTCAGTTCCAGAAAATCCCCAGGGCCTTCTTGTAAAACTCATGAATAACCCATCCTCTATTTAGCATATGATCAAGAAATAACCGTAAAAATAGCCAACCTGCAGCCCTCCAGGCTGCTCTGCCTATGGAATAGCCACCTTATTCCTTTACTTTCTTAATAAACTTGCTCTCATTTTACTCTATGGGCCTGCTCTCGAATTCCTTCCTGCTCCAAGCCAGGTGGCCTCTGTGGCTGTACCCTAGTTTTGGGGTTTTCCCTGCAACATATAGTTTGGAGCTGTTAAGCAATATCTATTGGGTGGCAATCTAGGACTTGAATACGGCTTGATCAAAGGCGAAGGGGTTTGATTTCTTTGCCTTGCAATATCTAATAAAAATCTCTTGGGGCGGAGAGGTAAAAAAAACTGGTCGGCGTATACTGGATTGCAATTGCACATCAGTAGCTTTCTTAGCATGGCTTGAGTAAATTTTTGCATCATCTAGAACTGTGGTCACATAGGGGAAGGCAAACTCCAACATGTGATTTATACGTCTTGGCACATATTCTTTGATCCCCACGACCCTCAGGACCTGCGCCATCCTCGGGGGATGCCTCAGGGCACATCTTCCGTGTGTCCTGGGGAGAAGCGGTGATCCGACTTGCGGGGCTTTGTCACCTACATTAATGGATTCCAGTCCCGATCTTGATGCAAGTTCTTTGCTTAGTGTGGTTTTTCTAACCCTTGGTGTACCTCGAAACAGAAATGAGCGGCCCCACAAGGGGTACCCCCTGCCCTGAGCTCTGGGCCCCTGGTCTGCCCCATGGCCCATCCCCTCCTGGGGAGCAGATGTTCCTAAATAATCGTTGAATAAATTAAAGAATGTTGAATTGAATGTGGCAATTACATGAGTTAGCAACATTTCTAAATATCTTTTTTTCCCCTCGGCTAAAGATGATTGTTCCTTAAGCTACACATTTGTCTTTACAGTGTTTCAAGGCCTCATAAACCTATAATAAAATTGACATCATAATCACGACACATTCAACACAGATGTGAGCGTTTGGAGAGCGCTTCAGCCTTCAGCACAGGCAACTGTGTTCTATTCACCGGGCTGTGCTCCTCGGAAGGGCTGGTGGTTCTTGTAAAGGTTTGTGCTCCCCGCGCCTTTCCTTCCTTTCCTCGTCTTCGGCGCCTGCGGGCACCGGGAGTCCTGGGCGAGGGAGGAGGAATGGCGAATCGGCGGGGCGTGTCCTTCACGCCGCCCCGTAGCTCGGGGCCGACGCTGTCTCAGCGCGCGACGTTTTGAAAGCCGGGAGGGTTCGAATTGCAACGGCAGCTGCCGGGCGTATGTGTCGGTGTTAGAGGCAGCTGCAGGGTCTCGCTGGGGGCAGCTTGGGACCAATTTTGAAGAGGTACTTGGCCACGACTTCTTTTCACCTCCGACCTTTCCTTCCAGGGGGTGAGACTCTGGTAAGAGGAACTTTTTTTGCGAGCCCCGGCGGGGGCCGAGCCCGGAGCCGAGGCCTCTGCGGGGGCTTTCGTGACAGGGGAGGATCTGGTTACAGCCGAAGGATTTTGGCAGCCAGCCCCTTGTGAGCCCCTGGATTGGGGTAAACAGTCTGACCTCCACCCTCGAAACCTGCTGAGCGTGTGAGATGCAGAGGACCTGAGAATCTTGCGGCCCACACTTTCCCTTTGCTTCCCCTTGGACTTTCTACATCTACTTTGTTTCTCTTTTCTCCTTTACTTTTTCTCTCATTCTTTTAATTTTCCGTTTTCTGCTGTCCGTCGGCGTCGTAGCTTTGTCAGTAGTGTCCAGGTATTTGTTGAGTCCCAGGGTCCCAGGCTTAGGGCCCAAAGGTCACTGACGTTTGACCTGGTAGATCTGTAGATTAGCTTGCCTGAGCGCTGCTCACTTTAATGCTGCCTCTTAAACAGTACTTGATTGTTAAAAATATCTTACGTATTCTACAGAGTATGAAATTCTGCTCACGGTCATCCTACGCCATTTCTAATGTATCTTCATCTAAATATTCACTGGTTTTTTTGCTGTCATCTTCATGAGAACCTTGTGATTTAGAATTAGTATGGTTATTTAACAATTAATGTTAAGAATGCATATACAATACATAACATAATCTGAGGCAGAGTCTGGGCTACTGGCCAAAAGCCATCTGTCAGTAGTTAATGCTTAAACCTGAGTGTGCAGTCTGGAAAAAAGTGGCCCTCAGACAACTGTGAAATGGATAGGACATGGTACATTGAGGTGCAAATAGCTTAGAGTAGGTGGGACTCAGTCGTAAGAGAACATAATGAAATGTTAAGACTTCTGTTTAAACCTAGTTGTTTTTAGAGATAGGTTTTCTTTTTTAAAACGTGCTGCTTCTGAATATCAAATCCTCCGTAGACTGAGCGGGAAAAGGCAATGAGACTTATAAGGCTCATCATAAGATTTCCAGGACACTCTACGCGCCAGGGTTTTCTGCATCTTACTTTGTTGGCACCTTCTTGGTTGCTTTGTTTTTCATTTCTCATGCTTGGATGCCCTAGGGCTCACCCCTGTTCTCTCTACAGTTACTCCCTAGATGATCTTACCCAGTCTCTTGGCTTTAATAACGTCTACATGCTGCCATCCCACAAACTTAAATCTTAAGGTTGCATGCCAGACCCGTATCCACCCACCTATTTGACTCCTCCACAAAACTCTCCAACAGCTTTCTGTTTCTCAGTACAAGCTGAAACTTGACTGTGACTACAGTTGAGTAGAAGTCACAGTCCTGTGGCTACAATGCTGTACTTGACTTGCCAGTCCCTACCCTCAGCCTCCCTGACTTTGTCTCCTTCTCCCCCTTGCTAGCTCGCCTCTTCGTGAAGATTTCTGCCTCAGGTCTTTATATTTCTTGTCCTCTCCCTGGAAGACTTCCACTAGATATTTGCTTGGGCCTGCTCCCTCACTTCCTTCAAATGAGTTTCTCAAGGAGACCTTTCTTGACCACTTTAAACTCAAATATTAAGCCCCTTCCCAAGGCCTTCTGCTCCCTTCACTGATATATATTTCCCCTGAAATAGTATATGTTTATCTTCATACTTGTTTAGGTCTTGTTTGCTGCTCTATTTCCAGAGTGTAGAACGGTGCACTGTTAGAGCACATGGTATGTGCTCAGTGTGTGCATACTGATTGAGTGAATGAAGAGTAGCTTCACACAGGTAGATAGAAATCTTAGAAGAAGCTGGGTGTGGTGGCTCACGCCTGTAATCCCAGCACTTTGGGAGGCCAAGGCGGGTGGATCACCTAAGGTCAGGCGTTTGAGACCAGCCTGACCAATATGGTGAAACCCCATCTCTACTAAATACAAAAAATTAGCCGGGCATGGTGGCACATGCCTGTAATCCCAGCTACTTGGGAGGCCGAGGCAGGAGAATTGCTTGAACCTGGGAGGCGGAGGTTGCAGTGAACCGAGATTGCACCATTGCACCCCAGCCTGGGCAACAAGAGCGAAACTCTGTCTCAAAAAAAAAAAAAAAAAAAAAATCTTAGAAGATCTCTGAGGTGCTGCATCACAGCGTCCCATGGGGAAAGATAACACAGATGGAAGAAGGGGAGTCAGAATGACATGGGGAAATTATTTCCAAAGTAGAAATACCTCCTGCAACCTACTCTGCTAAACAGTATATCCTTCCCCAAAGTTCTGAAACTGGTTTCAGAAATTCTGCTGTTCCTACTTTCAAGTTAAATGGGTCACTTCATAAAATTATTATACTCTTGACAAATACATGTGAAGGGGCTCTTCAGTGTTCTCAGGACAGGTGAATCTGAAGACAATAGTGATTGTAGCTACATTTTAAACAAGATGAACAAACTTGTCATTAATAGACAGTTAAAGCTGGGCCTTTGAGATGATTTTCTTCCCCTTAGTACACAGTTTTTAAAGATGCTATTATTAAGGGCTCTATAAAAAATTTAAGCAAATCTCTCTGCCTCCCAACTTTTTATAGACAAATGAGCTTATAGACATGTAGGAACAGTTTTGCTTTATAATAAATAAATCTAATAGGAAACCTAATTTTTTAAAAAGAAATATAATTTTTAAAATAAAAAAATTCTTAAGTATGTTACAAAGAAGTAAACACATTGAGTTGCTTTGTTTATATATGTGGTATGTACATTTTCTTTTCTTCCGTTCTTTTTTTTTTTTGAGATGGAATCTTGCTCTTTTGCCCAGGCTAGAGTGCAGTGGCACGATCTCTGCTCACTGCAACCTCCGCCTCCTAGGTTCAAGCGATTCTTCTGCCTCAGCCTCCTGAGTAGCTGGGATGACAGGTACACGCCACCACGCCTGGCTAATTTTTTTGTATTTTTAGTAGAGATGAGGTTTCGCAATGTTGGCCAGGCTGGTCTTGAACTCCTGACCTCAACTGATCCGCCTGCCTTGGCCTCCCAAAGTGCTGAGATTACAGGTGTGAGCCACCCATACCCCGCCTAATTTTATTTTCATAGACAATTTTTATAACTATTTATTGAGATAATTAATGTATCATAAAAATCCACCTTTTGAAAGTGTAAAATTCAGTAGTTTCTAATATACTCAGAGATGAATATATTAGACCATTATCTGGTTTTAGAACCTTTTCATCACCCCAGAAAGAAATCCCATACCCACTGGCAGTCATTCCACATTCTTTGTCTCCCAGTCCCTAGCAACTATTCAGCTATTTTTTGTCTCCTATGATTTGCCTGTTCTGGACATTTCCTAAAAATGGGATCATTGGACGGGCACAGTGGCTTATGCCTGTAATCCCAGCACTTTGGGAGGCCCAGGCGGGCGGATCACAAGGTCAGGAGTTCAAGACCAGCCTGGCCAATATGGTGAAACCCCGTCTCTACCAAAAATATAAAAATTAGCCAGGCGTGGTGGTGGGCACTGGTAGTCCCAGCTACTCAGGAGGCTGAGGCAGGAGAATCGCTTGAACCCGGGAGGCAGAGGTTGCAGTGAGCCGAGATCATGCCACTGCACTCCAGCCTGGGTGACAGAGTGAGACTCCCTCTAAAAAAAAAAGAATCATCATATATGTAGCCTTTATGTGTCTGGCTTCTTTCATTTAGTATAATGTTTTCAAGGTTCATTCTTGTATATATCAGCACTTTATTCCTTTTTATGACTGAATAATATTCCATTGTATAGCTATGCCATATTTTGTTTATCCATTCATCATCTGATGGAGAGTTCTGTTGTTTCTGCCTTTTGGCTGTTATGAATAATGCTGCTTGAACAGTTTCCTTAAAGGATATAAGAGACCTGTTAACAACTGCTCCTGGGAACTGTAAGAGGGAGATATACTGTTTACCTTTTTGTACTAGGTGAATTTTTTTTAGCTAAGTGCATATATTACTTTATAATTAAAACAAAAATACCCGATCACTAATATTATGATGGAGGTAATTGTACTTTTTGGTTTTAGTTTCCTCATTTTAAGTAAAATTGGGCTAAATGTTTGTTGAGGTCCTTTTTAGTTCTTAAATTTTGTTTGTGATAACATGAACGATAATGTTATAGGCTTTTTTTTTTTTTTTTTTGAGACAGAGTTTTGCTCTTGTTGCCCAGGCTGGAGTGCAATGGCACGATCTCGGCTCACTGCAACCTCTGCCTCCCGGGTTCAAGTGATTCTTCTGCCTCAGCCTCCCGAGCAGCTGGGATTACAGGCATGCGCCACCACGCCTGGCTGATTTTGTATTTTTAGTAGAGACGGGGTTTCTCCATATTGGTCGGGCTGGTCTCGAACTCCCGACCTCACGTGATCCACCCACCTCAGCCTCCCAAAGTGCTGGGATTACAGGCATAATCCACTGTGCCTGGGTATAGGCATTTTTCTTCATGAATGAGAGTTGTATTCCTTATATCTGCTGTGTAACTTGCAATTTGTTTTCATCGTAGGACTGAGAGTGACTTTCACAATGGAAGCGATCAGTAATTTCAAGACACCAAGCAAATTATCAGAAAAAAAGAAATCTGGTAAGATAGCAGATGTAAGATTTTTTTTTACTATTACTATTGTTTCTCTTAGAAATGTCCTAGTATTATTTAGTTTGATCCTTTATTATGGGTCACTTAGAAACTTTAACTCCCCTTTATGATGTTAATCTTAACAAATAAGACTTATTTTATAGGCCACGGTTTGATCATCTCTGGACTAATTTTATTGACAATCTAACAGGTTTGGAGGCTCTCCCTGCTCAAGAATCAACTTAGCTTGACCCATTAAGGAACTGCTTTACCTTTCTCCCTCTCATCCATACATTGCTCTTGTGAGGGAAAGATATTTTCCAAGGCAACTCAATGGACAAAGGAAAATCTTTTCAACAAACACCTGGATATCCACGTGCAAAAAATAAGCCTTGACCCTTAACTCCCATTATATTAAAAAATAGCTAAAATTAAATTTCTAGAAAATAACATGAGAAAATATTGTTGTCCATTTCTAGTGACAGATTTTTCATATTGACCTTGTATCCTGCAACCATCCTAAACTCACTTATTCTATTAGCTTTTTAATAGATTGCTTAGGATATTGTGTATGGTTGGTCATTTGTGGATGAAGAAAGACAATTTTACTTTGTTCCCCAGTCTGTATGGCTTTGTTTCTTTTACTTTTTTTAATTGCACTGGCTCCAGTATGTTTAGTGGATATACTTGCCTTGTTCCCAATGTATTAATGTTAGATGTAGGTTTTTCACAAATGCCCTTTATTAGTTTGAGGAATTTTTCTTCTATTTCTAGTTATTATCGTGAGTGGGTATTGAACTTTGTAGAGCGCTTTTTCTGAATCTATTAAATTTTCTTTTAAACTCTCTTAATGTGGTAAATTACATTAATTTTCAAGTATTAAACTGAACTTCCTTGTGTAAAGCCAGTTTGGTCATGATATATTTTATATATTGCTTGATTTGCTGATATTGTCTATATTCATAAGGGATATTGGACTGCAGTTGTCTTTTTGGGATATCTGTCTAGTTTTAGTATTAGGTTATTCTTTATTCATAAAGTAAGCTGAGAAATGTTTCTCTTTTTTTAATAGAAATATATATTTTTTTAACTTTATGTAGAATTGGTATTATTCCTCCTTAAATTGGTGGAATTCACTAGTAAAGCTATCTGGGCCTGGAGTTTTCTTAGTAGGAAGAGTTTAACTGTGATTTCACAGTTAATAGATATAGGGCTATTCAAGTGATCTCTTATTTTCTTTGTGAATTTTGTTAGTGTTTTTCAAGGAATTTGTCCGTCACTTCTAAATTTTCAAATGTACTGGTGTAAAGTTATTCTTGATACACTCTTATTAACCTTCTAGTGTCCTTTTTCATATCTGGTACTAGTATTTTATATTTTCTTAATTTTTTTCCTGAATCAGTCTGACTTGAGGTTTATGTATGTTGGTGAATGTTGCATGCACTTGAAAAGGGCATTTTTTTCTACTCTTGTTGGGTACGGTGTTCTACAAATGTCAATAGGTCAAGTTGATTGACCTGTTTGTGTTATTTTCTTCAGGTCTTCTATATCCCTACTGATATTCTGTGTACTTTTTATATTAATTATGAAAGAAGAGAGTTGCAGTTTCCAACTACAATGTGGATTTGTCTGCTTCTCCCCACCCCCAATTTCTATCAGTTGTTGCTTCATGTATTTTGAAGCTTTGTTATTAGGTATATACACATTTAGGATGGTTATTTCTTTTCTTTTTCCTGTTTTTTTGAGTTTCCTGTTGTCACCCATAATGGAGTACAACAGTGTGATCTCGGCTCACTGCAACCTCTACCTCCTGGGCTCAAGTGATTCTGGTGCCTTGGCCTCTGGAGTAGCTGGGATTACAGGCGTGCACCACCATGGCCAGCTAATTTTTGTATTTTCAGTAGAGACAGGTTTTCGCCATGTTGGGCAGGCTGGTCTCAAACTCCTGGCCTCAAGTGATCCACCCGCCTTGGCCTCCCTTTCAAGTGCATGCAACATTCACCAAGATACATAAACCACAAGTCAGATCCCAAAGTGTTGGGATTCCCATGCCTGGCCTAGGATGGTTATTTCTTTTGATGAATTTATACCTTAACTGTTATGAAATACCCTTCTTAATCCTCAGTGGTACTCTTTGTTCTGAAGTCCACTTCATGTGATAGTAATGGAGCCACTCCAGATTTATTTTGATTTGTGTTTTAATGATGTTTTTCAACCCTTTACTCTTGCCCTATTTGCATCTTTATATTTAAATTGAGTTTATTATAAATGGCACGTCTTGTCTTGTTTTTATCCATTCTGACAACTGTAATTTCCTTTAATTGGACTGTTTTGCCATTAGCTACATGTGGCTATTTAAATTTGGTTATTTAAATTTGGATTATTAAATGTGGTTATTTAAATTTGGATACAAATTAATTAGAATTAAATAAAATTACAAATTGAGTTCCTCAGTTGTATTAGTCACATTTTAAGTGCTCAGTGCTCAGACAGCACAGATATAGACATTTCCACATGGCAGCATGATGTATTGGACAGCTCTGTTTAGACCATTTATACTCAATGTAATTGTCTATTGTTGGATGTAAATCTGCTGTTTTGCTATTGTCCCACAGCTCACTGATGATTTTTTTCTAATCTTTTTCTCTCTTTGCCTCATTTTTGATAGGTTTTGTTGCTCTGTCTCAAGATTTAGTTATCCTTCTTCTCTAAGATGATGTTATTCTTATCCATTGTATTTTTCATTCCTAAGGTTCTATTTTGTCTTTTTTTTTCCTTGTTATACTCAGATTTTCCTTTATATCATTGAGCACATTTTTAAGATTTGTCTTAAGGTTCTTATCTGCTAATTTTGCCATCCCTGTCATTTTTTTTTTCCTTGAGACAGAATCTTGCTCTGTCAGCCAGGCTGGAGTGCAATGGTGCGATCTCAGCTCACTGCAACCTCCACCTCCTGGGTTCAAGCAATTCTGCTGCCTCAGCCTCCCGAGTAGCCGGGATTACAGGCACATGCTACCACGCCCAGCTAATTTTTGTATTTTTAGTAGAGACAGGGTTTCGCCATGTTGGCCAGGCTGGTCTTGAACTCCTGGCCTCGAACTCCTGGCCTCAAGCGATCCGCCTGCCTCGGCCTCCCAAAGTGCTGGGATTACAGGCATGAACCACCATGCTTGGCCTCCTGTCATCTTATGGTATGTTTCTATTTATTTATTTATTTATTTATTTTTTGAGAGGGAGTCTTGCCCTGTCACCCAGGCTGGAGTGCAATGGCGCTATCTCAGCTCACTGTAACCTCCGCCTCCCGGGTTCACACCATTCTCCTGCCTCAGCCTCCCAAGTAGCTGGGATTACAGGCATGTGCCACCACGCCCGGCTAATTTTTTGCCTCTTTAGTAGAGACAGGGTTTCACCATGTTGGCCAGGCTGGTCTCGAACTCCTGACCTAGTGATCTGCCTGCCTCGGCCTCCCAAAGTGCTGGGATTACAGGCATGAGCCACCGCGCCGGGCCTCTATTGATTTATTTTTCTCCTATATTGTTCATATTTTCTTACTGCTTTCATGCCTGGTACTTTTTGATTGGGCGGTAGATATTTTGCATTGTCTAGTACTGGATTTTGTTATTCCTTTAAAGAGTGTTTGATTTAGTTACGGTCTGAGGTTAAGTTACCTGCACATTAGCCTGTTCCTTTTGAGATTGGCTTTTAAGCTTTGTTATGAATGTTTATCTGGGGCTAAACTTTAGCCATACTATCTAGTTGTGACCCTTTAGAGGACTTTACTATGTGTTACAGGCTTACCATCCTCTAGCTCATGGTGACATGAAGTGTTCCTAGACTTCTATGATCTCTGGTAATTGTTGAGCCAATTGCTTTCCTCTGGTGCTTTCCCAGCTTTGGGGCATCTACACATTGTTATGTGCAGATCAGTACTTGGCCAAACACTCAAAGAGAGACTGTTCAGATCTTTGGAGTGCTCTCTTTGGAGCTCTCTTTAGTTCTCTGCTCCACAAATTCTAGCCGCCTAGTCCTTCTTGACCTCTGATCTCTGTCTCCTCAATGTGACAGGGCTTCTGGATTATGTGACCTCTGTCCTGCAGTCTGGAAACTGCCTTCAAGCAGAAAGTTAGGGCAGTGATAGGGCCCGACTCATTTGTTTCTCTTCTCTCAGGCATCACAACACTGCTCTGCCTGTTGTCGTGTCTGAAAACAATTATGTTTTGTCTAGTTTTCTAGTTCATGGCGAGATGGTAACTCTAGGAGTAGTTAGTTGTCCAGGAGTAGTTAATTATTTTTCATGAGCAGAAGCAGAACTCCATCTTTTCATCTTTTTTTTTTTTTTTTTTGAGACTGTGTCTTGCTCTGTCACCCAGGCTGGAATACAGTGGCATGAACACAGCTCACTGCACCTGCACCCTTAACCTCCTGGGCTCAAGTGTTTCTCCCAAGTAGCTGAGACCACAGGTGTGTGCCATCATTCCTGGCTAATTAAAAAAATTTTTTTTGGTGTATAGAGATGGAGTCTCTTTATGTTGCCCAAGCTGGTCTCAAACTACTGGGCTCAAGTGACCCTCCTGCCCCGGATTCCAAAAGCATCGAGATTATAGGCATGAGCCACCACATCCAACCGCTTTATCTTTTAACAATGTTTTAAAAATGTGCAAACAGTTCTTAGCTTGTAGGCCATACAAAAACAGGCCATTTCCCAATCTCTGCTTCAGAGTTACTGTAGGATAAAACTCCAAAAGTAGGCTTGGTCAAAAGGTACTCATTTAAAATTAGGATATATGTTGTCAAATTGCTCTCCAAAAAGACCGTGCCAATTAATACTCTTGGCAGTAGTATATTGAGAATGTTAAGATGCTTTTGTTTTTTATTTTTATTTTTTATTAATTTTATTTTTTATTTCTCTGACATTTAGTATTATGTTCAACTCCAACTATAAATATCCCGGCCTCTCCGTTTATGCAGAAGCTTGGCTTTGGTACTGGGGTAAATGTTTACCTAATGAAAAGGTAAGTATAAGATTTCAGATTAACCTTTTTTCATGCAACTATAATTCTACTGTACTTGGAGACAAAGAAGTAGTATGAAAATTCCAGTATTTAGATTCGGTTGTCTGCTCCTGATCCTGGCTGACGGCTGTATTCCAGTCCCTAGACCCTTTTGTAACTTTGCCGGTAGCTCTGCCTCTGCTTTTCTCCTAGCTTCCTCCTGATGGGTTATTAAAGGGGGAAGTCATTTACTTTTTAATTTTTCCTTGGCTTCCATAAGAAGGGGAAGTGGCAGGGGAAAGGGTTCCTTTGTGGTAATTAAACCAGATTCTTCATGAGAAAACCTCAAAGAGGAAGCCAGTATTGGGTGATGTCAGTGACTGCTGTCTCTTCTGCAGTGTTGCCCTCCTAAGATATGCTCTTCTAAAAGAAGTAAAAGATTTTCATTTCTTATATGGCTTTTTTTTTTTTTTTTTTTGAGACGGAGTCTTGCTGTGTCACCCAGGCTGGAGTGCAGTGGCACAATCTCGGCTCACTGCAAGCTCCACCTCCCAGGTTCATGCCATTCTCCTGCCTCAGCCTCCCGAGTAGCTGGGACTACAGGCGCCTGCCACCACGCCTGGCTAATTTTTTGTATTTTTAGTAGAGATGGGGTTTCACTGTGTTAGCTAGGATGGTCTCAATCTCCTGACCTCATGATCCGCCTGCCTCGGCCTCCCAAAGTGCTAGGATTACAGGCGTGAGCCACCGCGCCCAGCCTGGTATTGTTATTAAGAAGGGTAAATACATGATTTTAAAGTAGGAATATTGTGTTAAGAAAAATGAAATAAGTATGGTGCCAATATAGCTGTCAACAAAGTGTTTTTTTAAATTACTTTTTTATTATTCATATATTTTTTTGAAACAGAGTCTCACTCTGTTGCCCAGGCTGGAGTGCAGTGGCAATGACCTCCCAGGTTCAAGCGATTCTCCTGCCTCAGCCTCCCAACTAGCTGGGATTACAGGCGTGCACCATCACACCCAGCTAATTTTTGTATTTTTAGTAGAGACGGGGTTTTGCCATGTTGGCCAGCTGGTCTCGAACTCCTGGCCTCAAGCGATCTGCCCGCCTTCGCCTCCCAAAATGCTGGGATTACAGGCATAAGCCACCATGCCTAGCCCAAAATTACTTCTTTTAATCATTACTCTGTACCTAGTTTCATGTTTGTTAAGTGGCAAACAACTACGTCAATATATATTCCTTAATGCATTCTTGGAATCAGTCTGACTAGTCCAACCCTCCGTATCTTAGCTTCATCTAGGTTTACATTGTTTCCAGATAGAAATGCTTTCTTTCCTAAGAGGCTAATTAAGAATAATTTAGTAATTACATACAATGGGTATTCCTGAAGCATTTTTGCAGTTTAAACACTTTTTTTGTATGTTTGTATGGTATTAATTTGTTTTCTAATTTGTTTTTTAGTGTTAACTCCTATTTTGAAAGAAAAAAAATTCTCACAGGTTTATGCCTAGTTTCATTTTTTCCCTTTTAAAAAAAGTTTTTAAATGTAAAGTGATTTTAACAAAGTTACACTGTATGTGGTTTAGTCAAAAAGCTTCAAATAGCTGATCTTGAAGAACAGCAGTGCCTGCCTGACCCTACCACTCCTCATGATTCAGCCCTGTCAACCTGGGATTTCTTTTATCCATAACCTGCAAATTTCCTGTGCTTCTCTGCTGAATTAGATCCTGTGTTTTTATGTATCTTGAGTATTATTATTTCTTGATTTACATCTCGTTTTCATTTAGGACATCTGATAGCTCCCCCATGAATCGGTGCACAGAAGATATTTTTTTTTGAGAATTTGCATTTCCAAAAATGTTTTCATTTTACTCATACTTGAATGGCCCTTTTTGGTTTTCTGGGTTACAATTCTCATTTGGAAACAATTTCCCTGTAGAATTTTGAGAATATCAGTCACTGACATTGTTTTTTTTCTAGCTTACACTGTTGCTGTTGAGAATTATGAAGCCTTTTTGACTGCTAATTCTTCATATGTAATCCATTTTATGTTACCTGTCCCTCCCACTGTCTTGGATCCTGGTATGATCTTCTGTATGTCGGTAGCATTCTGAAATTTCAATGACATGAGTGGATGTGGGGCTCTTGGAATCTGAATAGTTCCTGTTCTTAAATTTTTGAGACATTATTTTAAAAATTACTTTGCTGATGATTTTCACCCGTTTTTCTCGTTCTTCATCTGGAATCCAATTATTTGAATGTTGAACTTACTGATTTCTCATCTACCTCTTCTTTGCTTATTTGCTATCTTCTCTTTTTTCTGAGATTTCCCCAGCATTATCTTTCAACACTTCTATTGAGTTTCTATCTTGTTTTTAATTAATTATCCTTTTTAAAAATAGCATCTTTAGTCTTTTGGAGTGCTAGAAATGTTCGGTATCTAGGTGTTGATAACACAGGTATATGCACATGTAAAAACTCATTGAGCATTTAGTATGCATATGGTGATTAATTATTAACCTGCTTCTGTATTACAGGTTCTCAACTGACAGTAAACCTCAGGCTAAAGACTTGTTTTATACCTTCCAAAGCTAGTCTACTATCTTTAGAAGCTGGGGGTGGGGGATGGGCAGCTGCCAGTTGGTACAGAATTAAGGAGGGTGTCTAGGAGTCCACCTGTTTTTTACCATTATTATTTAGAGACAGGGTCTCATTTTGTTGCCCAGGCTGGAGTGCAATGGTGCCATCATAGCTCACTGCAGCCTTAAACTCCTTGGTTTGAGCAATCCTCCTTGCCTCAGCCTCCCAAGTAGCTGGGACTACAGGCGTGGGCCACCACATGTGGCTTTTAAAAGTTTTTTGTAGAGAAGGGGTCTCACTGTATTGCCCAGGCTGGTCTCAAACTCCTGGTCTCAAGTCATCCTCCTGACTTGGCCTCCCAAAGTGTTGTGATTACAGTTATGTGCTACCCCTTCCAGGCCTACCTGCTTTTTAAATAACTTGCAAGCAGTTCATTGGGGCTAAGTCAGTTACTTTCTTCTGCGTTCCAGCTTCTGAAATTTTGTTGCTGTTGTCTCCTCTGCTGTTATTTCCATTCTTGCTGGCTGGTATGTCTTAAAATATCCATTTGCTATTATGTTAGTGGGCTTGGAAAGGACAGAAACAATGTGTATGTTTACGCTACAATTTTAACCCAGAAGTCTATATTTTTTTGTTAAATCAAGTTTGCATTCCTTGGTTAAATCCAACATAGTTTTGATGTAGTATTTTTAAATAAACAGATGGATTCAGTTTGCTAATATTAAAGTTTATTTCAATTTTTGTATCTAAGTGAAGTTGACTTATGGTTTTCTTTTCTACTGTCCCTTTTGATTTTTTAAAATTAAAGTTATATGAGACTCATAGTCCCTTTTGTGTTCCCTGGGGAAACTGTATAAGATTGAGTGGTGAATTCTTTGAAAGCGTAGTAAACTCATCTGTAAAATCATCTACACTTTGTATTTCTAGTAGGAACATTTTAAACTGGTGATTAAATTTCTTCATCAGTTTTCTTAGATTTTTCTAAGTCTTTGTCCATTTTGTCTTAAATGATTGCATAAAGATTTTATTATTTACTTACATATTTTTTCTCTTGTATCTGTAGTTTTGTTTCCATTTCTATTTGTGATATTGTCTTTATTTTTTCTTGTGTAATCTCATCAGAAATTTGCCTTTTTTCTATTAGTCTTTTTAATGAACCAGCTTTTTGCATGGTTGAGTATTCAGATTTCATAAATCTATTCTTATTCTATAGATTAGAATATGTTATGGAAAAGGTGAAGATTGACTTGTTTACTAAATTCTAAACTTTCAAGAGCTAAACTTTCAACCCTTGAAACTTGAAGAATATATTTTTCATAATAAAATGATATGCAGATGCTCATCATTATCCTCAAATGCTGCTGTTATCTAAAACTGGAGGTTTAAGAAGTTTAGATCAACTTACAGATGATAGATATACATAAATTAAGAAATCTTGTGATCCTTTTAGTATAGGCTTTTTGATTAAACAAAAAAGGTTCTGCAGTCATAGAGCTATGCCTGTGCGGGAGTCCAAAGCTAAACAGATCTTTGGTTCAATCTCTTGTTTTGTGTTCTTACCATTAAACTTTCTGTCTTAAACTTCTGAGGCTCTTTCACTAGGTTTTGTGCTGTTACGCTGCATATACTTAAGTATTTTGTGATTTGCTCTACTCATAAATATCTACCACCTCAGGTAAACCTTTCCCTGACTTTATTTTACCTATTTAGGCCTGAAAACATTTATACCTTAAATATTTTTAAAATGGCTTAATCTTCCTAGATTATAGAAAGTTTAAAATTTTCTCATTTGTATGTTCATCATTATCTCCTTAAGCACGTATCTTTGAGCATGTGGTAAAAGGTATAAGGTGAATTGGTCAGTGTAGGGGAGCAATAAGAACAGCAAGCTGTTCTTTGGATGATGATATATGGGCAAAATGTTCTTGATTATCTCTTCTTTAAATTTCCTAATGTTTTTTTCTTCAGGATCCTATAACTCATCTCTGATACATATAATTAAATATTTAATAAGTTGTAGTCTGACATGCTCAAATGGAAAAATAGGAAAGTAACAATTTTCAGGTTTAAACTTTGTAACATTCCATCTTTACCCTTCGAATTCTTTTTATCCTCTCCCTTCCACTGTATAGATAGTAAGACTTGTTTCAGTATATTAGATCTTATCACCCAATTGAAATGGAAATGTAGCAGAGGTGTTCATAGTCCAAACTATTTTAAATAGTTTTTAAAAGCAAATTTCTTTCAAGCTTTTTCCCAAAAATTTGGAAGTCATTTTAAAAAGTATTGTGGTTTTATTGTTTTCTATCCTTTTTAAATAAATTTTTTCTTAGATCTCCAAGAGGTTTGTCTCATTCTCCTTGGGCTGTAAAAAAGATTAATCCTATATGTAATGATCATTATCGAAGTGTGTATCAAAAGAGACTAATGGATGAAGCTAAGATTTTGAAAAGCCTCCATCATCCAAACATTGTTGGTAAGTTTAAATTTGGTAGCAGTATCTGGTATATTATTTTGTTTATTCAGAAACAGCTTATATGCTCTCTTAACTGGTTTCACTAATAGAAATGAAGAGGATGGGGCTGGATATTTAACGGGTATCAAATTAATGTGATTGGTCTAAAATAAAGATTTGCATATAGTATTTTTTGATGCCTAAGTATACAAACTTCATGGGAATAGATATAATAATTATGTTGCTAGTTCTATGAAGATTTTAGGAATATAAAATGATCTTCATTTAGATAATTTAAATCCATTTAGGTAATTTCCTGGATTTCATTTTTCATTTTTAATACAAGTAGGGCTGGCGAAACCATTATATTTAGGGAAGCAAAGGAAAGTATTTTAATTTGTGGTACTACTGGCAAACACCGAAGGCATTTTAAATGAGATCTACTGAATTAGTCTTGTAAATAGTAGCTGTTTAATTGTATATTTGTGTTAGTCCAGATCCATGTTTTCAATCACATTACTATAAAGGACTTAAATATTATCGTTCTACTGTATATTAGTGAAGAAATGTCATGTTTTCTTTAAGGTTATCGTGCTTTTACTGAAGCCAGTGATGGCAGTCTGTGTCTTGCTATGGAATATGGAGGTGAAAAGTCTCTAAATGACTTAATAGAAGAACGATATAAAGCCAGCCGAGATCCTTTTCCAGCAGCCATAATTTTAAAAGTTGCTTTGAATATGTCAAGAGGGTTAAAGGTAACTATGCCATTATATTTTAAATGACTTCTCTTTTTGTTCATATTTTAAATGAACAAATAATCACTTTGCAGGACATCTTTGAATGTGGATAGATATTGTTACTTGTCAGTTCCAAAAGGAGGTTAGTGGAAAACAAAATAGAGGCTTACATTTCTGCTTCCAAATTACGTTCATGTGTAGCTTAATGTTCTGAGAAATGTGTCATTTGGCAGTTTCATCACTGTGCGTGCAGACATCATAGAGTGTACTTACACACCTAGATGGTAGAGCCAACTACACATCTGGGCTATGTGGTATACATAGCCCAGTTCTCCTAGGCCGCAAACCTGTATAGAATGTTACTGTACTGAATACTATAGGCAATTGTAACACAGTGGTAAGTACTGTGTGACTAAACATATCAAAACATAGAAAAGCTAAAATCAAAATATGATATTTTGACAACCACCGTTGTCTATGTTGTTGTCCATCATTGACCAAAACATCCTTATACGTACATGGGGCCCTAGTCATTCATTGTCCCACATGGTCTCAACAATTTATGTATGCTTCACTGAAGATTCCAAAATTATTTCTAAAAATTACTAGACTAGCCTCAAAATTGTGGTATCTTTTGAAATCTGCAGTTGTATCTTCTGATATAAAGTATGTAGGATTAGTTAACTTACCAAGTTAACTAATTTATAAGTATACTTAACTTATAAGCTATAAGTATATATATATATACTTATATATAAAAATAGTTGGCCGGGCGCGGTGGCTCACGCTTGTAATCCCAGCACTTTGGGAGGCCGAGGCGGGCGGATCACGAGGTCAGGAGATCGAGACCACGGTGAAACCCCGTCTCTACTAAAAATACAAAAAATTAGCCGGGCGTGGTGGCGGGCGCCTGTAGTCCCAGCTACTCGGAGAGGCTGAGGCAGGAGAATGGCGTGAACCCGGGAGGCGGAGCTTGCAGTGAGCCGAGATTGTGCCACTGCACTCCAGCCTGGGCGACAGAGCGAGACCTCGTCTAAAAAAAAAAAAAAAAAAAAAAAAAAAAAAAAAGTTAACTTGGCTGGGCGTGGTGGCTCATGCCTGTAATCCCAGCACTTTGGGAGGCCAAGGCGGGCAGATCACGAGGGCAGGAATTTGAGACCAGCCTGGCCAACATAGTGAAACCCCATCTCTACTAAAAATACAAAAATGAGCCGGGTATGGTGGTGGGCGCCTGTAATCCCAGCTACTCGGGAGGCTGAGGCAGGAGAATCGCTTGAATTTGGGAGGCAGATGTTGCAGTGAGCCGAGATTGCACCACTGCACTCCAGCCTGGGCAACAAGAGCAAGAATCCGTCTTAGAAAAAAATAGTTAACTTATTTATAAGTATAAAAGGTTAGCAGAAGTATCTATTTCTAAAGAAACTTTTAGACTTCTGGTCAGTATGGCAGACTGAGATAACATGGGATGTTCCCTTCTCTTGTTTCAAATACTTTGAAATGCTGGGCACAGTGGCTCAGACTTGTAATCCCAGCACTTTGGGAGACTGAGGCAGGCAGATCACTTGAAGCCAGGAGTTCGAGACAGACCAGCCTG
Source organism: Hylobates moloch (assembly GCF_009828535.3). Classification (NCBI taxonomy): domain Eukaryota; kingdom Metazoa; phylum Chordata; class Mammalia; order Primates; family Hylobatidae; genus Hylobates; species Hylobates moloch. The sequence goes on along the minus strand of NW_026652297.1, from coordinate 32,507,098 downwards.
GTCAACGTGGTGAAACCTCGTCTTTACTAAAAATACAAAAATTAGCTGGGTGTGGTGGCAACTGCCTGTAGTCCCAGCTACTTGGGAGGCTGAGGCAGGAAAATCACTTGAACCCAGGAGGCGGAGGTTGCAGTGAGCTGAGATCATGCCACTGCACTCCAGCCTGGGCAACAGAGTGAGACTCCGTCTCAAAAAAAAAAAAAAAATTGAAACGCTGGACAAATGTAAACCTAGAGTTTAGGAAGGGAGTTCAAGTTGTTATATTTGGAGGTTATCACTTTTTTTTTTATTAGTTTGTGTTTCTGCACATATGTGTTAAATTTTTTACTATTTTAGTATCTGCACCAAGAAAAGAAACTGCTTCATGGAGACATAAAGTCTTCAAATGTTGTAATTAAAGGCGATTTTGAAACAATTAAAATCTGTGATGTAGGAGTCTCTCTACCATTGGATGAAAATATGACTGGTAAGTTGTACTCTTAAGTTTTAAAATTTTGTTTTTAATACAGTGTTTACATTTTTAAATATGTAAGTCCACATGGATCAAAAAACAAAAACTATTTTTAAAAAGTATATGGTAAAAAGTCCCTTTTTTTCTCTCCCAGCCTACAGTCTTCTCCCTTGCCACATGTACAGTATAAATTACTGTATTATTATTAGTAGTAGTATTAGCATATATTTTAACTGGAGTTATCTTTGGGAAAGATTTCTAACTGGATTGGGATCTTTAAGCAGTAAAGCATCTGGGAATAGAAAGTAAAATTTAGAAAGGTTGTGTAAAGCGGTTTATTTAGCATCAGTGAAGTGACAAGATTTAGGAAACTGGTAGAAGAAACTGGAATGAAGCAGAAAAGAGGGGTGCTAATGAAGGCTGGTCTTTGGCTCTTTGCCCTTTCTTCTCTATTGTATATACTGATCATTGGCTTCTCAGGGAATTTAAGATATGTTCTTGGTGAGAAACAAGAGCCAGCCTCAAGAGAAAGCCTTTGCTTGCAACATATTATTTAGTAAATAATACTTAAATTTGTCTCTTTATATGAACAGAAGTTAAACAAATGGTTAATAAATGCTGTTTAGAACATATAAATGCCTGAATTTCTCGTCGAAGTAAAAGTTTACGAGTTGAAGGCAAGAGGCAGAATGAATGGACAGACTTTATAAATAAATGATGTCTGTAATCATTAATAAAAATAGAACTGTTGTGAAACCTTATGCTAAATAACTGACAAAGTGGGAACTTTAGAAAGTAAAAGGATAAATTGTCAAACATAATAAAAATGAGGGTTTTTAAAGTAGTTTTCTCAATGCTTAATAGATCAAACAGACAAATGTAAGGATGTTAAAGATCTGAGTAAATAGTAAGGCAAGTCTCTCTGCACCATAATATTTATTAAAATTGACCATATTCTTAGGTCACACAAAAAAACTTCAAATTATAAAAAGCATGAATAGTCTAATAGGTGATATCCTTAACATCGATGCTGTAAATCTAGAAATTTGTAATAAAATAGGAAACAAAAACTCCAAACTTTTTAGGAATTTAAAACACTTCTGAATAATTTTTGGCTAAAAAGAGAAATCAAATTCCATTTATAAAATACTTAGAAAATAATGAGAACAAGTCAAACCCTATTTGATATGGTCAAAACTACTCAAAGGAAACATTTTCATTATTTAACTTTTATGAAGTTGAATATTCAACTGAAATTGAAAAAAATGACGCCCTAAGAAGAACAGAAAGCAGAAATGAATGAATTTAAAGGCCTATAAATTCTGCATAATCTTAATGTGATCTATTTTAGCACATGTCAGAATTAATCTGAAGTTCCTCCTTGAGGATACATGTTCAAACATGGCTGGGAAAACTCAAGGAAAGGAGGAGGAATCTTCCTGAGCAGATAAGAAGTTTTATAAAGCTACAGTAATTAAAGCGATGATACTCATGCCAAAATAGGCAGAAAAATAGAACGTGAGAGTCAGGAAATAGTTCCCAAATAGAGGAATTTGTTGTGTGATAAAGGTGACATTTTTGTATTAGTGAGAAAAGAGGTAGTTTAGTCAGTAAATGATGTTATCTGGACATTTTAGAAAAAATCACAGCTGTTTTCTATCCTTACACTTGAATCCCCATATATTGAAGATTGGGGGAAAAAGTAACAGTAGAAAAAATTGTAGATAAATATTTCTTCAATGTTGGCTGTGGAGAGGACTTTAAAGAGGACACTAAAGCTAGAAACCATCATTAAAAAGCCATGAGTATCTCCATTAAAAAAAAAAAGAATTCTATATCACCGTGGGTTGGAGAGGGGCAGGGAGCTTAAGACTTTACAAACTGAGATAAACGTATAAGATAAAGGTTTAATATTTTCTAATGCATTAAGAGTTATTAGTAATCAATGAGAAAAAGATAAAAGCTCTATTATGAAGACTTGAAAAATGAAAAAAATGGCAATTAGGAAAATATATACGTAATGTTCTTAGTAATGTTTTAAAAGCTAAATAACAATGAGATAATCTGCTATCAACACTTATCACACTTTGTTTAAATTATCTGTTAAACGTTTCTCCATTCCTCCATTAGGCTTGTAAGCTCTAAGAAGGGAACCTTGTATATCTTGTCCACTGAAATATCCTCAACTCGTAGAATAGTGCCTGACTTGTAAATATATTATTGAAGGAGTAACAAGATTGCTAGTAAATAAAAAGATTGCTAGTATGAGCAACAATGTAGGTTAACATGTCATCTCATACACTAAGCAGAACTTGTAACTGCTGTTTTACTGAGGTTAGAATAGGTTTTGCTGTGGTAACATAGACCTCAAAAACTTCAGTGACTGACAACAACCAAGGCTTATTACTCAAGCTGCATGGCCATTAGTACTGTGTTCTGTGTCATTCTCCCTTTAGGACCTATACTGATGGAACAGCCACTATATGGAACATGGCCACCATTATGGGGAGGGTGAAAAAGCGTTAGAGTGGCACTGTCCAGTACAGTAGTTATGAGCTGCATGTGGCTATTTACATTAATATTTAAAACATTGAAATTATTTTCTCAGCCACCCTAGCCACAATTCAAGTGCTCAGAAGCTACATGTGGTTAATGGTTACCACATTGGGCAATGCAGATTTAGGAGATTAAATCATCATAGAAAGTTTCATTGAACAATACTGCTCTAGAAAGTCTTGCAGAGATAGTTAAATGCTCAAGCTCAGAAATGACACAAGTCATTTCTTGTGGTAGAACCTTTCAGATGACAGTTTGGAAATCTGTATTTAAAATAAGAAAAACCTTTAAAAATGTTTATGCCCTTGGACCCAATAGTTTCATTCTTAAGAACACAATCCAAAGAAGTAATTGAGTAATTGGGCAGTACAGGCATTTTTTTAATAATAACCTGATATATTATTTCCTGCAAAACTTCATTGCGCAAAAGTTAAGACATAACTAGGTTTATAGAAAAAAAAACAGGGTTAAAACCTATGCAACTTTGAAAACTAAAGCAATAAAAACAGTTAATAATCCTAATGAAAGATACTAACACATTAAATCTGCAAGGGCATAAACATTTTTAAAGGTTTTTCTTATTTTAAATGCAGATTTCCAAACTGTCGTCTGAAAGGTTCTACCAGAAGAAATGACTTGTGTCATTTCTGAGCTGGAGCAAGACTTTCTAGAGCAGTGCTGTTCAGTGAAACTTTCTATGATGATAAAATGTTCCTCTGTAGCCATAAACCCTGGGTTTGTGCTGAAGGTTACATATGAGAGTATTTTCAATAGATACTTTTCATCAAGATGAAAAATTTGATCTGGCTTTCTCACTAAAAAAATGTATTTTTAAGCATGTGGGAAATGTGTTGGCAGCTCCTTTACCTAGACTCACTCGCAGCTTTTGTAGTTAGCATAGCAATTCTTAAAGCTACTACACCAGGCATATGCTCAGGGAAGGCATTTCTGTAGGCAAAGGCTTTCTATTTGTGAGGAGATTTGCTTCTGATCACTTCAAAAATAACATTTATGTACTGGGAAAAATATCAATCTTTTTACTGTTTCAAAAATACACATTGTAGCAGAACAGACTATGCAACAATGTGTGAGAATGTCCACCAATAAGAGATAGTTTAATTTATACTACCACACAATAGAATACCATATATCCATAAATTATACAGGTTTATATTTATAGGCATAAATATATCCAGTGAGATAAACAGAGTATAAAATAGCACTTATATGTATTTACATATATGAAGAAAAGTTTGAAAAAAAAAATACCCAAATCGTAAAATGTTTTTTTAAACAGGTAATATATTAACATTTCACAACTAAAATATAGTATTCTGGCCGGGTGTGGTGGCTCATGCCTGTAATCCCAGCACTTTGGGAGGCTGAGGCGGGCGAATCACGAGGTCAGGAGATTGAGACCAACCTGGCTAACACAGTGAAACCCCATCTCTACTAAAAATACAAAAAATTAGCCAGGCATGGTGGCGGGCACCTGTAGTCTCAGCTACTCAGGAGGCTGAGGCAGGGGAATGGTGTGAACCCAGGAGGCGGAGCTTGCAGTGAGCTGAGATCAAGCCACTGTACTCCAGCCTGGGCGACAGAGAGACTCCGTCTCAAAAAATAATTTTTATATATATATAGTATTTGATGAAAAGCCAAAATCTTAAGTGTTTATCTCAAGATAAATTTACAAATATTAATACTATGTACATGTCAGGCACCATGAATATAGAGTACATGAGATAGACAGTCCTTACCCTGTTGCAGCTCCTAATCTAGGATGGAAAGCAGCTCTTGAATAATAATGAGGCAAGATGACAGTTATGAAACAAGGAATTATAAACACAGCAGTGGCCCTTAACCTAGTCTAGATGTTGAGAAAGGCCTTGCTAAATGATGTTTAATAAGCTGAGAATTGAAGGATAAGTAGGAGCTCCAGTTTCATCATTTTTCAGTTTGGGATAGTAACTAAAGCATGTCTGCTTAAACTCTTTGAATGTAGTAAAGGGAAATAAAGTATAAACTGTTTCTGTATCAACCAAAAGGAATGACTGAACCATTAGTTTATGATCTCATCAAACTTTTGTTGTCAGAACAATCCATCTTCACAGGGAGCAAACCCAATCAGTAACATGGCGGCGGGGGGCGCCCAATCCATTATGTTTAAATACTATGTTAAATTCACTATGTCACATGCTATTATGTTTACAGACTTGGAGAAATGTAAACATACATACAGGAAATGCACTTGTGGTTCGAGTCTCAAATTGGAGCCGTTATTTTAGACCCAGTGTTCTAGAAAACTACTTTTTAGCCTGATGGATCCTTGTAGGAATCTGACCTACTTAGAATGTATGTGTACACAAACATATAAGTGTATATACTGAATGGTGTAAGTATCCTTCCTTATTGCCACAGCGTCACTGCCCATGTGGGCCATGTCTATAGGCTTTTCTCTTGTCATGAATTCCATGAAGTGCCTCTAAGATATAAGGTACGGTATAGGGGAAAACCTTTAAGGAGCTTATAATGTCCATGGCTACCTTCTAAACTGTAATGCCCAAAGCAGAACTAAGTACAAAGGCTACCATAGAGACACCACTCATCTTTCCTTCTTGCCTGCTGGTACTGGGTACCCTCCTAGTCTGGTATTTTTGTTCTCACTTATCAGAGTCTGCTCATTTATCAGGCATACCTCCCAAAATGTTAACGGAATAAATGAGTGCTTGTTAATTGGAATCTTCAATTTCCTGGCTTATGGATTCTCACTTTTCCTTCTTTTAGCCCTGTTAGTTTCCTCCTCTTTTCCTTGTAAATTTCTTGAGACTCTCAAGGCAGAACTTTCCTTCAGTTCTGGAGAAATTTCTTTCAGTAAACAGCCCCACTGTGTCTTCTATTGTTTCAAAATTAATTATATTGTTTTCACTCTAACCTTATTTGTGAGGAAATGCAGATTATAGTAATCAAATACTGAAAATTTTCATTTTTTAGTATAATACACTCTAACACTGCCTAGTGAATATTCTGTAAGAGTTTGAGTTTATCCTAGTTATAGCAGAAGTAAAGGTTTGTATAACACTATGGGAGGAATCACAGAGTATATTTGTTGGCAACAATGGAATTAAGTTAGAAATCACTAACAATATATCTAAGGAAACCCCAAGTATTTGGAAATTCAGTAACACAAATTTAAATAACCTATGGGTCAAAGAAAATGACAAGGGAAATTAGAAAATGTTTTGAATAATTAAGGAAAATACAGCATATCAAAATGTGCAAGCAATAGTTAAAGCAGGGCTCAGAGGGAAATCTATAGTTGTAAATTATATTGGAAAAAAGGAAAGTTCTAAATCAGTGACCTATGTTCCTTGATTTAATCTAGAAAAAGAAAAGCAGAGCAAATCCAAAGGAAGGAAATAAAGCTATGAGCAGAAATCAATGAAATAAAAAACAAATACTATAAAATATTAACAAAGCCAAAAGCTGGTTATTTGAAAAGATAATGAAATATATAAAGCTTTATCTAGACTGATCAAGAAAAAAGAGAACACAAGTCACCAATAACAGGAATGAGAAAAGGGTTACTGTAAATTCTACACACATTTCAAGAATAATTAGGCTATTACAAACGGCTTTATGGCAGCGAATTTGACAACTTAGATGAAAAGGACAATTTCTTTGCAAAATACAATTTACCAAAATCAATATAGGAAGAAATAGGAAATCCACAGCCCTACGTCTACTAAGAAACATTCCCACAAAGAAAACTCAAGACTCAGATGTTTTACTGTTGATTTCTATCAAATATCCAAGGAAGAAATGATACGGATTTTACACGAACTTTTTCAGAAAATAGAGGAATAGGGACCTCTGCCCAGTCTGTTTTTGAGGTCAGCATAACTCTAATATCAAAACCGGACACACTGTAGGACATCCCATCAGTCCTGATGTGATTATTATGCACTGCATGCCTGCATCAAAATATCACATTAACACAAACATGTACACCTGCTGTGTACCCAGAAAAATAAACTGATATTAAGAAAAAAAAAATCATAGACCAATATCCTTCACAAACACAGATATCAAAATCCTTAACAAAAATTAGCCAATTCAGTCTAATACTACATGAGAACACTACATCTTGACCAACTAGGACTTATTCCGGGAAGGAAAAGTTGTAACATTCAAGAATCAATGTCCTCACTATGCTGTACGTTAGGTCACCAGAACTTACTCATCCTGCATAATGGAAGCTTCCTGCCCTTTGTTAACAATACTGTACACTTGAGATTTGCTGAGAGTAGATCTTGAGTATTCTCACACAAAAAAATGGTAACTATATGAGGTGATAGATATGTTAATTAGCTTGATTGTGGCAATGAGATCAGTGTTTACGTATATCAAACATCAAGTTGTATACCTTAAACATATATAATTTTTGTTAATTATACCTCAAAGCTGGGGGGAGGAGTCAATAAAATTCACCATATTAACAAAATTTTTTAAGTTCTAGGGTACATGTGCACAATGTGCAGGTTTGTTACATAGGTATACATGTGCCATGTTGGTTTGCTGTACCCATTAACTAGTCATTTACGTTAGGTATTTCTCCTAATGCTATCCCTCCCCCCCACCCCACAACAGGCCCCAGGGTGTGATGTTCCCCACGGTGTGTCCAAGTGTTCTCACTGTTCAGTTCCCACCTATGAGTGGGGACATGTGGTGTTTGGTTTTCTGTCCTTGTGATAGTTTGCTGAGAATGATGGTTTCCAGCTGCATCCATGTCCCTGCAAAGGATATGAACTCATCCTTTTTTATGGCTGCATAGTATTCCGTGGTGGGTCAAATGGTATTTCTAGTTATAGATCCTTGAGAGATCGCCACACTGTCTTCCACAATGGTTGAATTAGTTTACAGTCCCACCAACAGTGTAAAAGCATTCCTATTTCTCCACATCCTCTCCAGCATCTGTTGTTTCCTGACTTTTTAATGATGGCCATTCTAACTGGCATGAGATGGTATCTCATTGTGGTTTTGATTTGCATTTCTCTGAAGACCAGTGATGAGCATTTTTTCATGTGTCTGTTGGCTGCATAAATGTCTTCTTTTGAGAAGTGTCTGTTCATATCCTTTGCCTGCTTTTTGATGGGTTTTTTTTTCTTGTAAATTTGTTTGAGTTCTTTGTAGATTCTGGATATTAGCCCTTTGTCAGATAGGCAGATTGCAAAAATGTTCTCCCATTCTGTAGATTGCCTGTTCACTTTGATGGTAGTTTCTTTTGCTGTGCAGAAGCTCTTTAATTAGATCCCATTTGTCTGTTTTGGCTTTTGCTGCCATTGCTTTTGGTGTTTTAATCATGAAGTCCTTGCCCATGCCTATGTCCTGAATGGTATTGCCTAGGTTTTCTAGGGTTTTTATGGTTTTAGGTCCAACATTTAAGTCTTTAATCAAATTTGAAAACTACATATCATCTCAATAGATGCAGAAAAAGTGTTTGACAAAATCCAGCATCCATTTTTGATTTAAAAAAAGATTAACCTCTCAGCTAACTAGAAATAGAAGGGATCTTAGCTTGAGAAAGGCCATCTACAAGAAAAACCTGCAGGTATCATACTAAAGTAGGGAACAAGGCCAGGATGCCTGCTCTTGCCAGTTTTATTTAGCAGTCCTATAGCCCTAGCCACTAAAATAAGTCAAGAAAATGGAGAAGGCAAAATTGGAAAGGAGACAAAACTGTCCCTGTTTGCAGTTGATATGTTGTTTAGGTAGAAAATCCCAAGGAATCTATAAAACAGCTATAGTGAAGTTAGTGATTACATTTCTGTGTATTAGCAGTACATAATTGAAAATGGAATTGTTTAAAATCTATTTACAAGTACCAAAACCCAAAATATTTCAGAATAAATCTAACCAAAAAAGTCTAAATCCTCTGTAATGAATACTATAAAGCATCACTGAGAAAATTCAGTAAGATATAACTAAGTGGAGAAATACATGACTGTGGTTTGGAAGACTCAATACTATTAAGATGTTACTGTTTACCAAATTGATCCAGAGATTTAGTCCAATTCTAATGAGAATTTTAGCTGGCTTTTTCATTGAAATTGACAAGTTGACTCAAGTTTAAATGGAAATGTGAGTGGACCTATTTCTTTCTTGGGCTTTAAAAAAAGAGCCTATGTGTGATTGGTCCCTTTCCCTTTTCTTTGACATAGCAAATCATGGAAGCATAGAAATGGTACTTCTCTCAGCCTAATATTGTTCACAAAATGAAGAAATTCAGGTCTAGAAGTGATCTGCTCAAGGTCACGCAGCTTGCACATGTCTTTGAACCAACCCAAGCGAGGCAGTCTGGCTCCAGAGTCTGTAATCTCAACATCCACATTCTATATTCCTACTAATTTGTAAGAGAATTGCTGTTTCTCTACATACCTGCCAACTGACCAGCTTCTTGAATATTTACCAACCTGAAAGGTAGAAAGTAATCCTTATTGAGGTTAAGTGTATTTTTACATTTTCTGGCTACACTGATTAACCTGTGAACTACTTGTTCAAATCATTTTGCCCGTTTCCCTTTGGGTTGCTTGCCTTTTCGTGATTTGTAGCTCCTGCCTTCATAACCATCTTGCTTGTTTCAGTGACTGACCCTGAGGCTTGTTACATTGGCACAGAGCCATGGAAACCCAAAGAAGCTGTGGAGGAGAACGGTGTTATTACTGACAAGGCAGACATATTTGCCTTTGGCCTTACTTTGTGGGAAATGATGACTTTATCGATTCCACACATTAATCTTTCAAATGATGATGATGATGAAGGTATGAATACAATTTCTAACATAAATCCCATTCTCATTTCACACTAAAGATTAGTTTATATAATTTTATCTTTCTAAGATATGTATTAGTACTGATGACTGATTTGGTACCACCAAAGTTTAATCTCACACAAATGAGACATAGATTGAGAATAGGGAGAAAAATTGAGGCTATCCAGAGAAGCAAAAAATTATCTTAAAAACTCCCTTTCCTGAGAAAATGATTGGAAAACTATCATAGAAAGAGTAAGAGTAGGGGTCGATAACCTATAAATCCAAGACTAAAGCAAATCTACTTGATGGCAGGACAACTGAAGACATTTCCATTCTGTCTGTGGCAGAATGGAAAGCATACTGGACCATAAATTCTTGTTTCAGGAGAAGGGTGAGCTATTAAACTTTTCCATGACATAAAGTGATTTTGTTTATTGTTTCAATCTCTAACTCCTTCAAGATAAAACTTTTGATGAAAGTGATTTTGATGATGAAGCATACTATGCAGCCTTGGGAACTAGGCCACCTATTAATATGGAAGAACTGGATGAATCATACCAGAAAGTAATTGAACTCTTCTCTGTATGCACTAATGAAGACCCTAAAGATCGTCCTTCTGCTGCACACATTGTTGAAGCTCTGGAAACAGATGTCTAGTGATCACCTCAGCTGAAGTGTGGCTTACGTAAATAACTATTCCAAAACATTTATATAGTTACTATCAGTAGTTATTAGACTCTCTAAAATTGGCATATTTGAGGACCATAGTTTCTTGTTAACATACGGATAACGTTTCTAATATGAAATATGCTTATATTGGCTTATAAGCACTTGGAATTGTACTGGGTTTTCTGTAAAGTTTTAGAAACTAGCTACATAAGTACTTTGATACTGCTCATGCTGACTTAAAACACTAGCAGTAAAACGCTGTAAACTGTGTAACATTAAATTGAATGACCATTACTTTTATTAGTGATCTTTCTTAAATATTCTCTATTTTAATGGATCTACTGAAATTAGCACTTTGTACAGTACAAAATAAAGTCTACATTTGTTTAAACACTGAACCTTTTGCTGATGTGTTTGTCAAATGATAACTGGAAGCTGAGGAGAATATGCCTCAAAAAGAGTAGCTTCTTGGATACTTCAGACTCTGGTTACAGCTTGTCTTGATCTCTTGGATCTCCTCATCTTTGGTTTTTGCTTTAATTTATTAAATGTATTTTCCATACTGAGTTTAAAATTTATTAATTTGTACCTTAAGCATTTCCCAGCTGTGTAAAAACAATAAAACTCAAATAGGATAAAGAATAAAGGACACTTTGGGTGCCAGAAGGTGTCTCAGCATTATTTTATACTTCACTGATTTGAATGTTGTCACTAAACTTGTTGAGTAAATGTGAGGTTTCTTTCCCTCTCTTGGCCTTATTTTGCTAATCTGTAAAGTGTTTTGGATCAGTAGTTTCTGTTAGCCACAGTCCCCTGGGAATTTTCCAAATTACTGAATTGCCAATGTAGGTGGTATACCTAGATTTGGGTTGTAGACAGAATTTTAAAAATTACTGACACAGGGCGTTCTTAGAAACAATAGGAACAACTGCACTCTGAACTTTAAAAATGCCTAGAAATCACTGAATGCCTTTTGGTATAAGATTGTACCAAGCAAAAGGACACAGAACATTAATTTGCATCTATTCCATCAAAATAATGTGACAAGTAAATTGGAAGTTGTCTTAATCTGTAGAAAAATGTATGTATAATTTCGCATCCTGATACTCAATAGGGTCTCTTATCCTCACTCTGACATGTGTCACTCTTCTTTGCCAAGCCAACAGAGCAGCTTCTCCAGGCCATTCTTTTCCTAGCAGGAATAGCAGTTCCTGCTTTAAGACTTAAAGCAGGAACTGGATCTTTCTTCAACTGGCTCTTTAATACATAAGCCATTGCTTTTCATTGAGAAATTTATTTCCAGTTCCTACAGTTGCGATATCTAATAGGAATAAACTAATACCAAGGACAAGACCAGCAAATTCACAGCCCTTGTCTATGGTAGACATTACAAAATAATCCCAGCATGCATTGCCCCTTGAGTCTGGTGAGGTCCTAGAAATCCTCAACACAAGATTGCAGACAATCTGCTACCAACTGGAAGAAAATTTTTTTTTATTCTTGTTCTAGAACTTGCTCTAAATCTCAGATGTTATCTTTTTGGACATTTCCCTCATTCTCAAAAGAGCAACATGTGACTTGGCTGAGGGCTTTTTGTTTTTTTTGAGACAGGGTCTTGCTCTGTCACTCAGGCTAGAGTACAGTGGGGCAATCATGGCTCACTGCAGTCTCGACCTCCCAGGCTCAAGTGATCCTTGCACCTCTGCCTCCCACTCCGCGTAGGTGGGACCACAGGTGTGTGCTACCACACCTGGCTAATTTTTTTTTTGTATTTTTTGTAGAGACAGGGTTTCACCAAGTTGCTCAGGCTGGTCTGGAACTCCTGAGCAACCTCTGTCTAGGCCTCTCAAACTGCTGAGATTACAGGCATGAGCTACCATGCCCAGGACTACCTTTACACTGAATTAATTAGTAAATCAGAATAGCCTTCTCTCAAGTGGCTTTCTCACCTCCCAGAAAATCTTTCCCTTTGGAATCTGTAGAAGCCTCCAGGAGCTGGTTATGCCTCCATAAAAGGAGATAATCAGCAGCTGCTTGAGAAATGTTGAAGATGATTCTTTCATGTCTCCTGGTACCTATTTAATCTTCTACAATCTGTTGATTAGAATAAAAATTAGAAAGGATTTTAAACTAAACAAATGCTACATATAAAAACTATATATATAAAAAATGCTATATATATATCAGCTAAGAATTTAGGAAAAACAAAACAAGCCTCCCATCTTAGGCTACTATAACAAAAATACCATAAATGAGGTGCCTCAAACCACAGAAATTTCTCATAGTTCTGGAGACTAGGAAGTCCAAGATCAAGATGGTATCTGGTGAGGGCATCCTCATAGAAGGCACCTTCTGGCTGTATCTTTACATGGTGGACAGAGCAAGGGAGGTCCCCGACCCTCTATTTTTATAAGGGCATTAATCCCTAAGGGTTCCTTCCACCATCATGACCCATTCACCTTCCTAAGACACAACTTACGATGGTATTACATCATCTTGGGGGACAGGGTTTCAACATACGATTTTTGGTGGAACACATTCAGAGCATAGTACTTCCCCTCCTTTGGGGGGAGGGGGGGAATTAAAACTTATAGGAAATAGAAAACCTATGATAGGATTAACAATGCCAATCTTCAAAAATACTAACAAAATTGATAAACCCCTAGGCAAAACTCATCTATGGAGAAAAAAGACATGTCATGAGTGAAAAAACTCTAATACAGATCCTACAGATACCCAATCTTATTCATGAGCACATGAAAAGTCCAAAAGAAAAAAAATTAGTTCACTGAAGCCAATAACATAAAAAAGAAAACATCAAGACCAAATTGGGTTTGGTTTATTTAGTTCAGGAAGGCTAGATTGCTTTAACATTCAAAGAACAATGTAACTGCCATATTAACAATGAAGAAAAATCAAAATCATCTCCAAAGAAAGAAGAAAGACTTTCTACAAAACCTGAGTATCTGTTCAAGATGTTTGAGAGCTTCCTAGAAACCTAGGAATAGACAGAGGAACTTCCTTAATATTAGAAATTTATCTACAAAGAAACTATAAACCTTATATTTAATAGTAAAATGTTGAAAACTTTACCTATTATCAGCAATGAAACAAATATGCCCCCTACCATTGCTTTTATTCAACACTGTACTAGACTGGCGATCTTAGAAATGCAATATTGTAAGAACAAAAAATAAAAGCTGTAAGATTCTAAAAGAAGTAAAACTCATTCACAGATATTATGTAGATAGAAATAGATAAATTAGAATTAAATAAGTTTAGAAAGATTGTGAATACAAAGTCAAAACAGAAAACTTGTAGTTTATATATCAGCAAACAAGATGTAGCTTAAAACACTTTTCCCAATGGCTTTAAAAAAAGTAACAGCTGGGCACACTGGCTCATGCCTATAATCCCAGGACTTTGGGAGGCTGAAGCGGGTGGATCACTGGAGGTCAAGAGTTCAAGACCAGCCTGGCCAACATGGTGAAACTCCATCTCTACTAAAAATACAAAATTAGCCAGGCGTGGTGGCATGCACCTGCAATCCCAGCTACTCGAGGCTGAGGCAGGACAATCGCTTGAACCCGGGAGGCGGAGGTTGCAGTGAGCCAAGACAGTGCCACTGCACTCTAGCCTGGGCAAGAGAGTAAAACTCCACCTAAAAAAAAAAAAAAGTATCTAATACTTGAGCAAGTCTAAAAATCAGTCCTTTATTGATCTATAGATCTGACACAATTCCAATAAAATCCCAACAGGCTTTTTTGTTGTTGGTAGCTTTTTGTGGAATAAATTGATTCTAAAATGTATATGGAAATGCAAAGTCCAAGAATAGACTGAAGAAAAAAAGTAGGACCATGTACTAATACTATAGCAAACATTAATATTATAATTAACACAGTCTGGTATTAGCATAAATAGAACCTATATAAGATTAGTAAGAATACACAGGCAGAAATAGACATACACATATATGGGCACAATTTATGACAAAGACCCCCAGTAGAATGCCTGAAACCATGGACAGTACTGAACCTGATTACCCTCAATAGGAATATGTTTTTGTGCATGTCTTCTGCCCACAAATTTAATGCCTTTTCCATCTTAACTGAGCACTTATCACCCACTGTGGCTACTGTGAATGGTGGGCAATTTAAAACTTATGAATTCCTTACTTCTAGAAATTTCCATGTAATATTTTTGGTAACAAACTGTGGGAAGCAAAATTGCAGATAAGGGGGGATTGCTGTACAAGGTGATCTAGGCTTATCTTGTACATTCATTGCCCTATCCCTAGAATGAGCCATTTCTCCAAAGAGCCCCAGGTCCTTTTGTGGAAGAAGGTATTAGTAAGCAAGATCTGGCTGGGTACCGTGGCTCACACCTATAATCCAGCACTTTGGGAGGCTGAAGTGGGAGGATCACTTGAGCTCAGGAGCTCAAGCGCCTCAGGAGCTTAAGGACCGGCTGGGCACCATGGTGACACTCTGTCTCTACTAAAAAAAAAAAATACAAAAATTAAACAGACGTGGTGACACATACCTGTAGTCCCAGCTACTTAGGGAGCTCAGGTGGGAAGATCACTTGAACCTGGGAGGTCGAGGCTGCAGCGAGCTGTGTTTGTACCATTGCACTTCAGCCCAGGGTGGGAGAAAAAAAGAAAGAGACCAACCAAGATCTGGGTGGTAGGTGTGCTCATTGCCACTGGGGTATCGTTGCTTTGAGACCTTCTCAGTGCACTTGCTTCTTGTATGTGTTATACTTAAATTAAAAACAAAACAAACAAACAAAAAAAAACACCCAACCAAGCCAACAGTATCAATAGCAAATCATGCTAAATATTTAAAATAGAAATAGTTTTTGAAATACAACATATCTAAGACATACTGAAGTGAGGCAAGATGCAAAATAACTGCATATGTATTTAGTTAATCTAAAGTAATAAGCACTAAACTCAAAGCAGGATTAAGGGAAGCCTCTTCTTTTGGCAATCTATTTCTGTATTATCTGAATTTTATTTAACATATACTATTTTCATAATAAAATATAATTAAAATCAGATTTAGTTGTATAAAATAACTTTAATTGATTCATTACAAAAGCATTAAGCAAACAAAATGTTAATTAAAATTTTTAAATAAAATATTTAAAAGAAATAAGTGCAGAAAATAGCATTAAAATGTTTGCATAATTACATACATTTTAATACTTCCACATTCTTTTGGGAACCCAGGCTTTTAAATTTTGGAAACATGTTAACTTACAGGCAAATAAAATGAATGCAGATGAATAGTTTCTACATATAATTACAATCTGGAAAATGACTTGCCTAGAGTCTTATTGCCAGTTAGCAGTTGAATGATTTTTCAGAATCAAAACAATTTGAACAATGTTTTGCTTTTTAAAGTATCCAAGAATTATACTAGAAAAATGTGTGAACATTTAAGTGTATTTACACAGTTCCATGGTCTCTGATCCACCAGCCTATGTATATTTACCAACCTTGGTTCTATTACCATACATTTTGTAAAGACTTTTGCCAAGTATCTCGGAACAAGTAAGGTGCATTTTAAACAAGCAAAAAATTAGAAAATGAAACATCTAATCCAACTAGGCATTTTGTTAATGACATCAATTGTCAGTAACAGGTTCCCAAAGTAGTACTACCAATATTTCCATACAACAAAAATTAACTAAGTAATAGTGCAATTACTAAGTATAATTTTAATTAAATCTGATGACAGGTAAACGTTTATTTTCAAAAAGATTAAACATTAAGCTATAAAATTCTGCTCTACAGAAATGCATATGGGATAATCTTATTCCTTAACATCTTGTTACAAATAAATTCTAAACATTTTCTAAAGATACTCAAACTGAGTTACTACAGACGAGTGCCTATCAAGTGAAGACTCTGTATAGAGAAGTCAGGAATTAGGCTGGGCATGGTGGCTCATGACTGTAATCCCAGCGTTTTGGGAGGACCGCTTGAGCCCAAAAGTTCCAGACCAGCCTGGGCAACATAGTGAGACCCATGCTTCTATTAAAACAAACCAAAAAAAATTCAGAAATTCCCTTTACAAATTGGGCATAGAAATTACTTGCCCAAGTTTAAATTTGCCTGTTTGCTTCTGATGTGGCATTAGATAATCCTGGTCTAAGAGTGTGCTTTATAAAAGACCAGGTCACATTTCTAGAGAAAAATCACTTTGTATTTAATACTCTTACATAAGAGTCAGGTAATTTTCCAGTTATAGCTACCAAGTTTCATAATTAAACATTCAGAGTGCTAATCAGCAAATCACCCAAAGATTTTTCCTTTCTTTGAATCCCCAGATAATTTTCAAAAAATTTATTCCTGACTTTTCAACTCATAAGGAACAAAACTGACGTGTGTGTGTCTGTGTCTGTGTGTGTGTGTGTGTGTGTGTGTATGAGTGTGAGTCTTGGTATTTTTTATTTTGATATTTATTAGTTTGTATTTTATAATAAGGAGCTCTCTGAACTTATCCAGATAGTAACTCCTTTATAACTGAAATCAGCTTTAACTATTAAAATTATATACAAGGAAATTAGGAGTGTTGCAGTACTTGGTTGCAAATAACTTGCCATCTGGTGTTGGGTCAGAAAATGCTATTTCATCAGTGCTGAGAAAACAGCCAAACATGAAGCAATTCCTAAAAGAGAAGAAAAGATGATTTAATGATGGAAGCAACTTAACATTCTAATTAACATGAGCACAATTTAAGTAAATACTCTTGACTTAACCTTATTTTTAGTAAGTGAAAAAATGCCTTATATTTTAGAGACAAAAGTCTAATGATATCATTTCACAGAAGAGAAAACTAAGGTCCAGAAAAAATTCTGATGAGAGGCAAAGGGAACCATCCACCTAACTCTAGGATATCCATGGTAAAGAGCAACTAATATAAGATCATATTGCTAGGCCAGGTGCAGTGGCACACGCCTGTAATCTCAGCACTTTGGGAGGTCAAGGCGGGTGGATCACGAGGTCAGGAGATCGAGACTATCCTAACACGGTGAAACCCCGTCTTTACTAAAAATACAAAAATTAGCCGGGCGTGGTGGCGCATGCCTGTAGTCCCAGCTACTTGGGAAGCTGAGGCAGGAGAATCACTTGAACCCAGGAGGCGGAGGGTGCAGTGAGCCGAGATCTCGCCACTGCACTCCAGCCTGGGTAACAGAGTGAGACTCCAACTCAACCAAAAAAAAAAAAAAAAGATCATATTGCTAATTAAAAGCCAAAGATAATTAGAAAAAATCACCAATTTTAACCAGTAACTATATATATTTATATAGTTTATGTACATATTTATATAGTTTATATATATATTTATATAGTATATATATACTTTTATAGTGTATATATATTTTTTTTTTTTTTTTTTTTTTTTTGAGACAGATCTCATTGTCCCCAGGCTGGAATCATGGCACGTCTCTGCCACACAACTTACCTCAATGAAAGAAAACATCCACTGAGAGCTTTAAGAAGGGAAAAACTAATCTGCATTTTGACAACTCTCCTTGATCTTGCTTACCTTAGGATTAAAAGTAATAAGGAAATGGTCAAAAGAATTCAACATCTCCTACAGCTTGTTTGTGAAAGAAAAAAAAAAGAATTAAAATTGAGGGATAATCTATAAAATAACTGACTTGCACTCTTCAAATTCTTCCATGCCGAAAGACTGAGAAATTGTTCCAGATTAGGGAAGATGAAGATTAAACAGACGTGAAATCTAAATGCAGTATGTGATACTGGGCAAAAATAAATAAATAAATAAATATAAATAAATACAAAATAAAAAATAAAAAATTGCCATGAAGGACATTTGAGACAACAGACAAAAGTGAAATATGGACTGTCAGATAAAAGCATTATATCAATATTAAATTTCCCAAATTTGATAATTGTATCATGGTTATATAAGAGAATGTTCTTGTTTTTAAGAAAAACACACCAATGCATGAAGGGGTAAAGGGGCGTAATATATGTAACAAAATAATTCAGGAAGGTTATCTAAACATAGAATGGTAAAGGAAATGAGGTAAATGTTGAACTTAATAGATCTTGACAAAGGCTTCCTACTACTCTTGTTCTTTTGCAAGTTTGAAATTATTTCAGAATAAAAAATTAGAATTTGATTCAATTAGAAGATACAAGCTTCTAATATATTAACTATAATTAAATACATAATATGGTAGAACTAGGTTAGATACTGGTATTCCTCATACCAAATTTATATATCTAATATAAAACATAGAAAAGTATTTCATAACTAATCAAACAAAAATCTTTTAAGATACCAATTTTTCCTACTGATCCCCTTTGTAAGTACATATGATTGACTAGGATTTATGGCCCAAGATCCGGTCCCCATAATGGTGTTGGCATTTATTTTTTAAAAGTGGCATAGAATGCAAGAGGCTTGAATAACACTATTCCAAAGTGTGGTCTTTGGTTTGGTCAAAGTGTGCTTATTGGTTTGTAACCTATTATCTGCACAATGAAATATGTGTAGAAATTGAGAGAGCAAGTGTTGTGAAACTCATCCATATAACCTAGATTAGGTAAATTAGCAAACGAGCTTGTTCGTGACATTGGAAACTTTAAACATCAATACATAGTGTTAGTTCAAAGTGTGTACATGGGAATTAAAACTGGAGACTCATTTTTTTGGTTGAGATATAACTCATATACTGTAAGACTCACCCTTTAAAAGTGTACACTGAGTGGTTTTGTGTATGTTAACAAATATTGTCCAGTCACCACCACGATCTAATTCTAGAACATTTTTATCATCCTAAACCCCGTACTCATTATTAGTTGCTCTCCATTCATCTTTCCTCAGTCCCTGGAAACTACACATCTACTTTCTGCCTCTGGATTTGCCTGCCTCTTATGGACATTTTATATAAAGGTAATCACACAATGTGCAATCTTCTGCAACTGACTTATTTCAATTAGCATAATGTTTTCAAGGTTTCTCCATGTTGCAGCGTGTGCCAGAATTTCCTTTATGGCTGAATAACATCCCATTGTTATTATTGTATAGATATGCCACATTTATCCATTAATCACAGATTGGATTATTTATACTTTTTTGGCTTTTATAAATAATCCTGCTATGAACCTTCATGTGCAAGGTTTTATGTGGACATGTTTTCTTTTCTTAAGTATATACCTAGGAGTGAAACTGCTAGGTTACATAACAGTTTAACTTTCAGAAATCATCAGATTGTATTCCACACCAACTGCACCAGTTTACATTCCTACCAGCAATGTACAAGGGTTTCAGTTTCCTCTACATCCTTACCGACACTTGTCTGTTTTTTTGATTACAGTCATCCTACTGGGTATTAAAGTAGGATCTCACTATGGTTTTGTTTTGTGATTTCCCTGATAAAGATGTTGAGCATGTTTTTATGTTGAATTAACCATTTGCAATTCATCTTTGGAGAAATGTCTACTGAAATTCTTTGTCCATTTAAATTGTGTTGTCTTTTTATTGTGTTATAAGAATTATTTTATGGGTATTAGACCCTCCTTAGACAAATGATTTGCAACTATTTTCTCTCGTTCCATGGATTGTCTCACAAATCCACATTTTTAGTTATGCTTATGAGTTACAGCAAGTCTTCATTATCTAGTCACTATCAATGAACATGTACAGCTTCTGTAATTTTCCAAACTTTACTTTGTGGCCGGGCGCGGTGGCTCAGGCTTGTAATCCCAGCACTTTGGGAGGCCAAGGCGGGCGGATCACGAGGTCAGGAGATCGAGACCACGGTGAAACCCCGTCTCTACTAAAAAATACAAAAAATTAGCCAGGCGTGGTGGCGGGCGCCTATAGTCCCAGCTACTCGGAGAGGCTGAGGCAGGAGAATGGCGTGAACCCAGGAGGCGGAGCTTGCAGTGAGCCGAGATTGCGCCACTGCACTCCAGCCTGGGCGATAGAGCGAGACTCCGTCTCAAAAAAAAAACAAAAAAACTTTACTTTGTATAGATTATATTTATTGAAGCGTAATTTCACATCTCTTAAGTCTAATAACAATTTGAGATTGTATTTTTGTTTTGTCTATTTTTTTCCAGCAATCCATTTTTATTTTATTAGTGTTGGTCTGTGACAAATTAAACTAGTCCTTTAGCACAGGTAGTTTGAAAAGCAGTGGGCTAGTATGTTTCAGACCTGGAATGTGCCCTAGACTGAGTACATCTAGTATGGTTTTTCTAGTGCCAATACCTTCCTTAGCCTGACTTTGATAGTATTTATACAGAAGTATCTTACCAATATCCTTCCCTTTAGCTCGGAAGCCGAGAGGTTCTGGGAAAGCTATGAACCTAAGGTTCTGGATCTAGATCCATTTTATTTCTTACCTGAGGGTATCAACCAGTCGTCTTGCAATGCGCTTTCTTCTCTTCAGTCTGAAAACCCAGATTCTACTTATCCCACAGACTGCAGGTTCTGGTACATCTGAACATTGCCAAGCCCTAGGACATTCTGTAGAGCTTGGGGATTCCAGACCAGTTGGTTCAGACAGGACACGAAATGCCTGCAATGATACACAGAAGCATCTATAGCTAACACTACAGATGAGTTCACACTGCTTTAAAAAAAAATTCCTTAAATAAGTATCGAAAATTTAACTTATATCTCCAAATATGTTAAAAAATATTTTCTATTTCTTAAATTCTTATCCATTTAGTCACATAATGCTTTAAAAAAACTAGTGGTGTTGAGACATTCACACATTCTAGTGTGTCCCATAGCATTATGAAACTTTCCTCTTAAACAATTGTAAACATTAGACTCTTCCTTTTAATAAAGTATATAAACCTCTCTCATTCTCTCCATCCTAAAATGTATATATGACCACCTAAAGAAACCCGTAACACTAAAGAAGATTTATATCTATTAACTATGAAATTTGGTTGGCATTTCAAGTTCTTAAACATTTTTATTTTGAAATAGATTCATAAGAAGTTGAAAAAAACCACTACAGAGGACCACGTATCCTTCCCTGAGTTTTCCCCAATGATTACATCTTCCATAACTGGTATAATACCAAAATCATGAAATTACCATTGGTATAATGGTGTGTATAGTTTCATGACACTTAATCACACCTGTATATTCATTTCACTACCATCACAATCAAAATACAGAACTACTGAGTCACCACAAAGATCTTCTTCCTCATAGTCACATCCACACTACCCCCTCTCCCATTCCCAGTCCCTGACAACCACCAATTTATTCCCCATGGCTATGAGAATGTTATATACTATATAAATGAAATCATATACCATATGACCTTTTGAGATTGGCCTTTTTCCACTCAGTATAATGCCCCTGAGACTCATCCAAGTTGTTAAGTATATCAATTCTTTGTTACTTTTTATCGCTAAGTAATATTCCATCACATGGCTGTATCATAGCTTATCATTCACCTAAAGCATTTAAGGAGACTTTGGTTGTTACCAGGTTTTGGCTATTACTAATAAAGCTGCTATTAACATTCTTGTACAGGTTTTTGTGTGTACATCAGTTTTCCTTTGTTTTAGTTAAATGCCCAGGAAAACGATGGCTGGATCATATGGTAAATACATGTTTAGTTTTTTTTTTTTTTTTTTTTTTAAAGAGACGGAATCTCACTCTGTCGCCCAGGCTGGAGTGCAGTGGCACGATCTCGCACACTACAACCTCCACCTCCTGGGTTCAAGTGATTCCCCTGCCTCAACCTCCCGAGTAGCTGGGATTACAGGCATTGCACCACCACGCCCAGCTAATTTTTGTATTTTTAGTAGAGGCGGGGTTTCACCATGTTGGTCAGGCTGATCTTGAACCCCTGACCTCAGGTGATCCACCTGCCTTGGCCTCCCAAAGTGCTAGGATTACAGGTGTGAGCCACTGAGCCCAGCCTATGTTTAGTTTTTAAAGAAACTTCAAAACTTTTTCCAGAGTGGCTGTAATATTTTACATTCCTACAGACAAGGTGAGAGAGATCTAGTTTCCCCATGTCCTCACTAGCATTTGGTATTGTCTCAATTTTTTACGTACTGTTACCCTTCTGATAGGTGTGTATTTAGTTTTTAATTACCAACAACAAAACATTGTTTCTGACCTGAGAGTAGAAGAGAAGAGTTAGTTGGCTACATCTTGCCTATTACCAGGACATAACAGTCTACTTCTTTGAGATCAAAGAAGGAAAAGGGCTTTTAAATAAATACACAACATAAAAAGATGTAAACTGTAAAATTAGTAATGTTGAAGGGAGAAAAAGTGCAGAGCTTTTGTAGGTGATATAAATTGTTATCAGCTTAAAATAGGCTGTTATATTATAGGATATTTTATGTAAGCCTCATGACCATAAAGCGAAAACCTATAGTAGATACATAAAAGATGAAGAAATCAAAGCATACCACTACAGAAAATCATCAAATCCCAAGGAAGACAGCAAGAGAGGAAGAAAGGAATATATATAAAACAACCAGAAAACAAAACAATAGTAAATCCTTATTTATCAATAATTCCTTTAAATGTAAATAGAATACATTTGCCAATCAAGACACACAGAGGGGCTAAATGGATAAAAACACAAGACTCAACTAAATATTGCCTACAAAAGACTCACATAGACTGAAAGTGAAGGGTCAGAAAAACATACTCCACGCAAATGGAAACCGAAAGAGAACAGGAAGTACCTATACTTACATCATACAAAATAGATTTTAAGTCAAAAACCATCAAAAGAGACAAAGAAGGTAATTATATAATAAAAGGGTCAATTCATTAAGATAAAACAGTTGTAAATATATATGCATCTAACATTGGAGCACCTAAATATGTAAATATTTAGGATTCTGAAAGGAGAAACAGGAATACAAAATCGTAGGGGACTTCAGGATCCCACTTTCAACAATGGATACATCATCCAGACAGAAAATCAATAAGGAAATGTTGAACTTTTTTTTTTTTTCTTTAAGAGATAGGGTCTCACTATTGCCCTGAGCGGAGTGCACTGGTGCGATCATAGCACACTGCAGCCTCAAACTCCTGGGCTCAAGCAATCTTCCTGCCTCGGCCTCCCAGGTACCTGTGACTATAGGCATGCACTACCATTCCTAATTTTTGTAAAGACAGGGTCTCACTATGTTGCCCAGGCTGTTCTTGAACTCCTAGCCTCAAGCTATCCTCCTGCCTCAGCCTCCCAGTGTTGGGATTACAGGTGTGAGCCACTCAGTTCAGCCAGTAAACACTGAACTTACACTTCAGACCTAATGGACCTGACAGAAACACATATAGTATTCCATCCAATAGCAGCAGAATGAATGCATTATTTTCAAGTGCACACAGAACATTCATAGCAGTATAAAATTAGAGATCAATGACAGGAAGAAAAGTGGAAAACTGACAAATATGTGAAAATTAAACCACATGCTCTTGAACAACCAATGGATCAAAGAAATTAAAAGGGAAATTGACAAATTTCTTGAGACAAATGAAAACGGAAACGCAACATACCAAAATCTATGGAATGCAGCAAAAGCAGTTCTACATAAAAAAAGAAGAAAGATCTCAAGTAACCTAACATTACACCTCAAATAATTAGAAAAAGAAGAATAAAGACCAAAGTTAGTAGAAGGAAGAAAATAAAGATCAGTGGAGATAAATTAAACAGGGACTTGAAAAATAGAAAAGATCCACAAAATGAAGAGTTGGTTTTTGAAAGATAATTGACAAACCTTTAGCTAAAGAAAAAAGAAGACTTAACTAAACAGAATCACAAATGAGAGAAGAGACATTACAACTGATTATCATAGAAGTCCAAAGGATCGTAAGAGACTATGAATAATTATATATCGACAAATTAGGTAACCTGTAAGAAATAAATTCCTAGAAGCATACAACCTACCTATACCGAATCATAAAGAAACAGAAAATCTAAACTAACCAATAAAAAGGTGATTCGATCAGTTTAAGGAAAAAAAAAAAAAACTTGCATCATAGGAAAGCATCTGTAATGACATCACTGCTAAATTCTACCAGATATTTAAAGAACTAATACTAGTCCTCAAACTCTTCCAAAAAACTGAAGAAGAATACCCCCAAAGTCATTTTACAAGGCCAGAATTAATCTGATACCAAAGCCAGAAAAGGACACTACAAGAAAAGTTACCAGCCAATATCCCTGATAAACAGATGCAAACTAGCACATTAAAAGCATAGTACACCATGATCCAGTGGACTTTATCCCTGGATGCAAGGATGGCTCAATATATGCACATCAATGTGTTACACCATATTAACAGAATGAAGAACAAAACTATATGATCATCTCAATACAGAAAAGGCATCCAACATCCTTTCATAAGAACTCTCAACAAATTAGGTACAGAAGGAATGTACCTCAATATACTAAGGGCCATCTGTCACAAGCCCACAACTAACATCATACTCAGCAATGAAAAGTTGAAAGCTTTTCCTCTTAGATCAGGAACAAGACAAGGATGCTAACTCTCATCATTTCTATTCTAGATAGTTCTGGAATTCCTCACCAGAGCAATTAGGAAGAAAAAAGAAAGGCGTTCAAATTTAAAGGAAGAAGTTAAATCATGTTTGCAAATGACATGAACTTATGTACAGAAAACTCTAAAGCCTCCACCAAAAAAACTATTAGAATAAACAAATGCAGAAAAGGTGCAGGAAATAAAATCAACATACAAAAGTCAGTAGCATTTCTGTACAGGAACAACGAACTATGATCTATCTTAAAAAGAAATCAAGAAGACAATCCATTTACAATAGCATTAAAAACCCCACTTATGAATACATTTAACCAAGGAGGTGAAAATCCATACACTGAAGACCAGAAAACACTGATGAAAGATGAAGAATATCCACATAAATGGAAGGATATCCAGCGTTCGTGGCTTGAAAGAATATTGTTAAAATGTCCATACTACCCAAAGCAATCTACAAATGCAATGCAATCCCTATCAAAATGTTAATGGCATTTTCCACAAAAATACAAAAAACAGTCCTAAAATCCTGTGGAACCATAAGAGATTCCAAACGGCCAAAGCAATCTAGACCAAAGAGTAAAGCTGAGGGGCATTGCACTCCTACTGGCATTAAAAAACACAGCAACCAATGGAACAAAACAGATAAATCCAGGCATTTAGAGTCAACTGGTGTCTGACAAACATGCCAAGAACAAACAATGGGGCAAGGAGACAGTCTCTTCAATAAATGGTGTCGGGAAAAATGAATATCCACAAACAGAAGAATAAAATTGGAGTTTTATCTCAAACCACATACAAAAATCAACTCAAAATGGATTAAAGACTTAAAATGAGGGACCTGAAACTATAAAACTATAAGGGAAAAAAAATGAGAAAAAAGCTTGACATTGGTCTGGGCAATAATTTTTTGGCTATGACCCCAAAAGTGTGGGCAATAAAAGAAGAAAGAAATGTAACATCAAACTGAAAAGTTTCTGCATAGCACAGAGTGGATAAACACCAACCAACCTACTGATTGATTGGAAAAAAAATTTGCATATACAAGAGATAATATCCAAAATATATAAATAACTGAATAGCAAGAAAACAAATGCTCTGATTAAAAAATTGGCAAAGAATCAGAATAGATATTTCTCAAAAGAAGACATATAAATCAGGAATAGGCATATGAAAAAATGCTCATTCAACATTACTATTCATCAAGGAAATACAAATTAAAAAAAGATCACCTCACACCTGTTAGAATGATTACTATAAAAATACAACTACCATATGCAGCAATCCCACTTCTGAGTGTATATCCAAAGGAACTGAAATCAGTATGTTGAAGAGAAATCTGTACTCTCATGTTCATGGCAGCATTATTCATAGCCAAGATATGTAATCAACGTTAAGTGTCCATCAATGGATGAATGAAGAAAATGTGGTAAATACTATTCGGCCTTTAAAAAGGAAATTCTGACATTTGCAACAACATGAATGAACCTGGAGGACATTATGCTAAGTGAAATCAGCCAAGCAAAAAAGAAAAATAGTGCAACATCTCACATACTGAAGCTAAAGAAGCTTACTTCATAGAAGCAGAGTAGAATGGTGGTTGCCACAGGCTGGGGGAGTGAGAGATGGGAGAAATGGGGAAACATTGGTAAAGGGTACAAAGTTTAAGTTAGGATGAGTAAGTTCTGCAGATCTATTGTATGGCATGACTACAGCTAATGTATACTTGAAAATTGCTAGAGGCCGGGCACGGTGGCTCATGCCTGTAATCCCAGCAATTTGGGAGGCTGAGGCAGGCGGATCAGGAGGTCAGGAGTTCAAGATCAGCCTGGACAACATAGTGAAACCCTGTCTCTACTAAAAATACAAAAATTAGCCAGGCACGGTGGCACGCGGCTATAGTCCCAGCTACTTGGGAGGCTGAGGCAGGAGAATCGCCTGAACCCAGGAGGTGGAGGTTGTGGTGAGGCAAGATCATGCCACTGCACTCCAGCCTGGGCAACAGAGTGAGACTTGGTCTCAAAAACAGAAAAAAAAAAAAGAAAAGAAAAGAAAAAGAAAATTGCAAGGAGAGTAGATCTAAATGTTCTCATCACAGTAAGTTGGTAAGTATGTGAGGTATAGATATATTAGCTTGATTTAGTCATTTTACAATGTATACCTATATCAAAATATCACATGTACACTGTAAATATTTGCAATTTTTGTCAGTTATACCTTAATAAAGCTGAGGGGGAAGGAAAAGGCCAAACTGATCACTTATACGGGCAAAAATACAAACAAGCTGCTTTTCTCTCCAACTTCTAATAACACAAGGAGAAACTATGTCTTCTAGAACATTGCTAATTAGTACCTAAATTAGATTCTAATTAAGGGATAAGTAATGACTACTTTGCCAAAAATATTAACCTTCACTAAGCCACATGTTTAAAAACCTTGGTTTATAGATTTGCTTACTTAAAATCACTAGACTTTATAATCCAGCTGTGGAAATGACCACATGAACATAAAAGACTGGCTTACCTATCCTGTTTATATATAGCAAAATTTCAAATATTAATGGAAATAAATAACTTCAATTATCCACTAGGTCAAGGATATTTCATTAGGAAGAATGTCATTAATGGTAGCAATCTTAAATGCTGAGAATTCTCCCAACTTTTCTTTATTTAGCATGCAAATTATGCCAATAATTTAAAAGAAATATACCATACCTGTTTGATGGGTTCTGCAATTAAACACCCAACTACTCTCTTTTCATCAGATATAAAAAGAAAAGTTTTTATTTTGTTTGGACATCTAGGAACAACTTGCTGGAAGCCCAATTCATTATCAACAAGTTCTTGGACATCTTCTACCTAATGATTTTAAAAACCAAGACAGGTGAATGTTTTAAAAAGTACAATAGAAACTATACATATTTATATACACAGAATGTATGATTACTGTTACTTCAGACTCTTTAATTTCCATTTCTTAAATTTATACACCTCCAAAATTATTTCACTATTGATGCATGTAGCTGCTACTGTGGAAACAAGGTTTTAAGAACCTATTTTAAAGATCACTTTAGCAGAAATTCAGACACCTGGGAGGGATAAGGAATAGGAAGCATTAAAACAGATTTGTTTTAGCTTTATTCATTATTCACAGTGACTAAACACCCAATCTCAGAAACACAGGCAACACCAATATAAGAAATAGACCCTAGGGGCCATTAATTTCTCAACACTGAAAGCTTAGTTTATCTTTCACAAGGGAAAGATGAACATAGAAGATAAGCTGTGGAGACTTATCTGCCTTCTTTACTACTTTGTCCTACAATTCTTAGTTTTGTATAAATTGCTACGAAAGTAATCATTAAGCAGGTACCCAAGTGAATTATCTGTCAGCAAAGGCGGTTTGCACTTCAACACAGGTTGATTTCTTGGGGGTGGGGAAATGCAAGAGTTAAAAAGATAATGTTCCATACCTTTTTGATAGCAAAGCTTGGATCATGTGGCAGAACCAACACGATTTTCCCATCCCAAAACTCTGCTACTACACGTTCTTTCTTCCAACCCTGCCAAAGGAAAACAAAAGGGTCACAGTTTAATTTGTGAAGAGAAAAAAAACCAACATTAATTAATTTGATGTGGAGAAGACAAAAGGCTAAACAATAACAGATATAAAAAAGATGAAATTCAACTAAAAGTAATGTGGGAAGAGAAATAAAAGATGTCTAAAACAGGTACCTGGCCTCAACAAGCTGATATCCTATCTGGAGACATGTATATGACTATAAAACAAGGTAAAGAGGTAAAGGTGCAGTGGCTTACACCTGTAATCCCAGCACTTTGGGAGGCCCAGGTGGGTGGATCACTTGAGGTCAGGAGTTCAAGACCAGTGGGCAGGTAGGGGAGGGGTAGAAGAATAAGCCAAATTCCAAGAAAAGGCTAAGTAAAAGTCCTTATATGTTTGTCCCTTATGCTTGACAAGACCACAGATGGGCGCAGTCTTACAACTATTTTAACCTCAACCCCCAGCATAGTGCTTTGGCATGTGGCCCTAGTGTTTGAATGATACTGAAGTATTATGGTACTGAAAAGGGTTTAAAAACCTTGGTAAGATGTCAGTGAGCATAATGGGGAAGGTGGTTAACTTGCCTTCAGGCTAAGGCAACTAACTGAATAAGCAAAGGTGCAGAGAATGGGAAAAAAATCTGGTGTAACTGACTGATTGGAAAAAATGAGGTTGAAATATTAGAAATAAATTTAATAAGATCCATGACAAAACTATAAAATGTTCCTGAAAGACATCAAAGATATGAATCAATCAGAGGTATACTAAGTTTCTAAGTATACACTAGGTTTATACTATAGTATATACTAAGTTTATATAATAGTATGTGCTATACTAAGTTCCTAAGTTATACTAAGATTTTTTTTCCCTAGAGAAAATGGCATTAGTTTGACTAGTTTCAATAAAAATTCGAATAGGTTTTTCATTTGAGGGGAACGTGATAGGCTCTTTAATTGAAAGAGTAAATGTGCAGAAAAAGTCAAGATATTTTTTACAGAGAAGGATGAAAGAGAACTTACCTAACTATACATCCAATACAGTATGAAGCTATATTTATAAAAGTATGGCACTAGCACAGGAACAAATGGATGGTGCAGAAGTGTCCAATAACAAACCCATTTATATGTAGGAATTTGGTATGCATCAAAGGTGGCATTGCTAATCAGTGTGGAAGATAAACTAGTCAAACAGTAATGTTGGCACACTTTGCAGTCCTTTAGGAAAAATATAAGGATCCATCTCTAAAACTATGTCTTGAAAAACTTCCAGTGGATTAAATGTCTAAATATAAAATCTATAGCTATAAAATTTTTAAATGTAGGAAAAACTTACTAATTTTGGGACTGAGATGATGTTCCTGACTTAAGAAACCAGAGGTCACAAATTAGCTAAATAAAAATTTTGTTTTCTTTGTAGCAATATACACCACAAAAAGGTTAAAAAAAAATCCAAGTAACGGTATTTGCTTGTATATGCAGAAAATATCTCTGGAAGATATATAGATGAACCTATTAATGCTGGATGCCTATAGCTAGGGGAACGAGGTTTCTGGAAGGGGTATGGAGAAACACTTTTCACTGGATATACTTTTGCATTCTGTGAAATGTGAATCATGTGGAAGTATTACTATATCAAAAATATAAATTCAAACCTTAAAAAAAGGGACAGGGAGAACATATTTGCAACCCAGGAATAATATACAAAATATATAAAGGATAACATGCCCAGTATGTTTCCACAAATTAAAGAAAGAAATCCAATATGGTATAGTCTGGTTTCATCAGAGAATGTGGCTTATTCTAGTGGCAGGAGCTTAGAGCTGGAGAGGGAATGTGTCATGTGACAAGGTGGGCAGGAGCCAAATATGAAGAGATCTGCCAGCCAAGGTAAGGAGTCTGGGTTTTATTCCCAGTGCAACAGAAAGCTGTCAAATTTGAAGCAGACAATGTCAGAACCTATGTTTTAGAAAGAACTTTCTGGCTGATGTAGGGATCAGATCAGAGAGGGCAAGAATTTAAACTATACACAGACACACTTTCTCTTTTGTATATATTTTATATGCACATATATAGGAAAGGTTGAGGCCAGATTAAAGAGCACCAAACTTCTGGCGGGAACTTTTTTTTTCCAGAAGTATGTAGAATCATACTAGACTTATGTTTCATTTATGGCTTTTTTTTTTTTTTTTTGAGATCGAGTTTCGCTCTTGTCACCCAGGCTAGAGGGCAGTGGCACAATCTTGGCTCACTGCAACCTCCGCCTCCCAGGTTCAGGCAATTCTCCTGCCTCAGCCTCCCGAGTAGCTGGGATTACAGGCACCTGCCATCATGCCTGGCTAATTTTTTGTTAGTGGAGACGGCGTTTCGCCATGTTGGGCAGGCTGGTCTCAAACTCTTGACCTCAGGTGATCCACCCACCTCGGCCTCCCAAAATGCTGGGATTACAGGCGTGAGTCACTGCACCCGGCCTAGACTTATATTTTAAAATGTTATTTCTGGTAGCACTATGGGAACCCAGAAAGCAAGCTGTTTCAATAAACAGGCTAAAAATATTGTGAAGGCATTAACTGTGGCAATAAACATAGGGAAAAAGGAATGTATCTGAGTAGCAGGTACAATCATAAAGATAGGGCCAATGATAGGATGTGTTTGGACTTGAAAGGTGTTTAATAAATGGGTGGGACCTCTCCTCTCAGAAAAAACCTGGAGAAGTCATGGGAAGGCTATTTTTTTCTAAGGCTATCTATAAAGACAACACTATAGTGGGAAGAGGGTATCTCTGTAGGTCTCTGAATTTTGTATATCTTGACTGTTCAGCTCTGCTCAGAATGCAGTGTTTACAAAATATTTATCCTATATTGAGATACTAAGCTTGAAACATCATCATTAAAAGTTAACTTTTCCAGCTGGGTGGTGGAAAAGAAATGTCTCTTTTAAAGTAGTTTTACTTCTAGAACAAACTGAAAGACTAAGTTTTGGCTCACCACATATTTGATTCCTTCCAGAAACCTGTGGTGATGCTGTACATGCTGCATTTCATCTTCAGGGTTGGAAGCAGTATATATCATACCACAAGACTTGCACACAGTAGCCCCAAAATGTTTCTGTCCAGCGTCCTATAATTGGGGGGTAAAAAAAACCCATTTAAATATAGCACAAATAGCTCTAAATTAAGTTCCTATAACCATTCATTCAAATTTCACCTAATTTTTTTTTTTCTGCTGACACAAGTGAAAAACTAAATGAAAATCTGGTTACTATATCCTCCTTCCCTCCCCCAAGACAATATGAAATGAGATCAGGCCAGGTGCAGTGGCTCACGCCTGTAATCCCAGCACTTTGGGAGGCTGAGGTGGGTGGATCACTTGAGCCAAGGAGTTAGAGACCAGTCTGGGCAACATGGTGAGACTCCATCTCTTTGGGGGAGGGGGGAAGAGAAGAGATCTAAAAATGCAATAAATTGATGAAAGGGAATTATTTGAATGGACAGTGTAAAAACCAAAGATTCTTTTATTTTTACAAGATTATTTACTAGACCCATGGTTCTAAGAAAGAATAAGATTAAATTGTGGAAATTAAAGCTAAAATGAACAACAGAACTCTTTAATGAAACTCTTAAAGACCTGAAAAAGCCTTATTTCAAACAGGAAGGGTGAAAATTTTAGGACTTCTATATTAATTATACAATATTTTTCCTTAAGCAGCTAAGAATATTAAATTATTTTAAAGAATATTAAAATTATTTGACCCAAGAGTTGACAAAAAATAAAGTGCAGGAAAAGAACAGATAAATTCAAGAATATTCAGTGTCACCACCTACAACTCCCATTCTGTCACATAAAACATTGCTTAATGTCACTGAAAATACCAAGATCTGAACTGTCTAATACAGGGATTGGCAAGCTTTTTCTGTAAAGGGCTAGATAGGAGAAGCTTTGTTTGGAATTTACTCACAATGATGAGCTGATCTTTTGTTTTTTTACTTGTATCTCTGGTATTAGTATTTTTCTGGATATTGGTCTGTTTCATGAAGTTGATAAATCCCACAGAAAACTGTTCTTCACCTAAAGATCTTGACACAGAAAGTTGATAAATATTATATAAATTTACAATTTTTGAGGAATTACAAGGGAAAGAAAGCAGCCATTTATCAGAGTACCTTGCAATTTTTAGTGCTTTCTATCTGACATTAACTTGATGAGGTAATAGGGACAGGAACAACGAGAAACCTGAGGCCCACTCAGAGAGGGTCAGTAATTTACTCAAGGTAAAGTAACTAGTAAATAGCAGTGTTAACACTCAAATCCTGGTCCTCTGACTCCAAGTCCTAGGGACTTTCTTCTATAATATCAGATGCACATAGATGCACACTTTGGAAATTGACTTCACCCTTTAAAAAAAGATTTTTTTGCTTTATCAAATCTTAGGACAATATTTACCCTATACAGCTATAAAGAAATTCCTGGGGTACTGGAGAAAATAAGTGTAATACTGAACTTCACAGATCCACAGGAAATCAGAGTCACCATCATATTATGACCCAGCAACATTTTACCGGGGCAATGAAGCTAGTAAATTTGCTTTTCCTCATACCAAAAGCAGCATCTCACTACTCTGAAATTCTTAAGGAAAAAAAACAAAAACAAAAACATATTTAGGCTGAATAGATGTAGTTGAGACAACCTTTACCTATTATGAAAGAATGTTGAGATTCACTTACAGAGGTTGCAAACTGGAGCCCCTCAGGCCAATTCTAGCTAGCAGATATGTTTTGGTTGGCCCATATGGTATTTAAAAACTTTGGATTCGCTACCAATATTTTAACATCTAGAGATTTCACTTAAAAATGTGTATTTCCAATATTAAAAGAAACACTGTAAGATCACTAACCCTCTATTCCATCAAAGAATCTATGAGTTCAAACTTGGAATAGCACATGCCCTTTTAAGTGGGCAATTCTTCAGCTGGCCCTAGTCTCCACCCAGCCTGCTGGTTCTGTAGATACTGAGTTTGTAACCCTTGCCTTGTAATGAAAGGACCTTGGTTTTCCAGGGACCAAAGGAGTAGAAATCCCTAAAGAGTAGAAGTAAATAAGAAAGAAAAAAAAAACCCCTATGCCCCAAATAAGAAGTTCAAACAGGAAAAAAAAAAAAACCTGACAAAGTAGAAAAAAAAAAAAAAAAGGTGGAGCATTAGCTCCACTGCATTAAGCTAAGTCAAGCTGTCTTCTTACCATTTGTCTGAAAAGCAGTTTTCAAACTGACTTGACAAATCTATGCTAAGAAATATATTTCACATGACTAGTACAGATATAAAACCAAAGTTTCACTAAATATACTTGCTGTGTGAGAGATACACTATTCCACTAAAAATAAATGCTATTGTTGGAGGCCAAAAGAATGAGGGTTGTGACCAACTCAGCATAACACTGGAGGCTATATGAACAAACAGCAAACTGTTCTCATGAATGCAGGTTGTTGGCAAACTGACAAACTGCATCTGCCACCCAGAAGGAATGCTGAGGGCAGTCATGCCCAGGCACAGTGTTTCTTGCAATTATCTATAGGCACATTTGAAGCCTGTTAGCAATCATGTGAACCTGTGATAAATCAAGCAGCTGACCTTTACCTCCTCCTCCCTGCCCTTTCTACCCAATAAATATGAAAGGCTGTAAAAGCTCAGGACCCTTGCTCACTAGAAGCAAGGAGCTCCCGACCCCTTCTTTAAAAAGATCCTTTTGTCTTTGTCTTCATTTCTGCATTCGTCCACCTTTGTTCAGTCCCATAGTAACTGTCACAAGATATGACACGCTAAACTGGTCTGATGAACTACTAATGGGCTGCTTCCTACAGTATGAAAAAACACTCGTCCAAGTCACTGACCCTTTTCACCTTATGCAGCCTTTGCTAAGTAACTCAGCTCTCCCTGACCCTGCATGCATGACAGCCATCTCTTTGCTTCCATTTCAGCAACTGTAACACTATTTGTTTAAATGTCTACCCTCCTCTAACCATAACCTCCTTGATAGCAAGACCACGTTAATTATCTTCACATCTGCAGAACTCAGTATAGTTCAATAGCATGTGATACTCTCTAAATGTTCATTGAATTTTAAAAGCCAAAAAACAAATGTGAGACTAAGCACTTTGAGAATCTGTAATCTATCTGAAGTAAGATTAAATCTCAAATTGCTGATAACTGACGTTTTGGAGTCTACAAAAAGAGCAATATCATATTATTTAACAAATAGTATCCCACTGTCTTTTTTTTTTTTTTTTTTTTTTTGAGATGGAATCTTGCTCTGTTGCCCAGGCTGGAGTGCAGTGGCACCATCTTGGCTCACTGCAACCTCCGCCTCCTGGGTTCAAGCTAGTCTCCTGTCTCAGCTTCCTGAGTAGCTGGGATTACAGGCGTGCCCATCATGCCCAGCTAATTTCTGTATTTTTTGGAAAGACGGGGTTTCACCATGTTGGCCAGGCTAGTCTCAAACTCCTGACCTCAGGTGATCCACCCACCTCAGCCTCCCAAAGTGCTGGGATTACAGACGTGAGCCACTGCGCCTGGCCTGTCTATGCTAGACTAAATTAGTATACACTTTTATCAGTTAATTGTGGTAGGCTTCTGCTATGGTTTGAACATGTCCCCCAAAGTTCATGCGTGAAAACTTAATCTCTAGTGCAACAGTTTTGGGAGGTGGGGCCTAATAAGAGGTGTCTAGCTCATGATGGCTCCACCTTCATGAATGGATTAATGTTGATTATTGAAGGATGTGAGGCTGCAAGCCAAGCTCTCTTGTTCTCTCATGCACACTCTCTTGTTCTGCCTTCCGCCATGGGATCATGCAGCAAGAAGGCACCCACCAGATGTGGCTGCTTGATCTCGAACTTCTCAGCCTCCATAACTGTGAGCCAAATAAATTTCTGTCCATCATAAATTACCTAGTCCATGGTATTTTGTGATAGCAACACAAAACGAACTAAGACAGCTCCCATCTTCAATAAAAGGTCATGAAAGATGACAACACAGGTGAAAAATGGGAAAGGTCAGAAAAACTAGAAACAAACCTTTGAAGAGGGAAAGCTGCCCACCCATCCTAGTCACTGAGGAAATTTAAAGTGAGGTGCTCTAAGAGTAAGGAAAATGTAGCCGGGAAGTTCCTTGCTTAATATCTGGAGTTATTTATAATCAAATGGGGAGAGAAGGATCAAAGCTGCTTAGGAAGAGGATGTTTAGACTGTAAGAAACTACTTTTTCAGAGCTCTGCCACCTATCATGCTCTCTACCCATCCATGCCTCCCCCATCGCAGTCTTTAGCTTTGAATAGGGTACTGGTAGCTTCAGCTATACTTTATGATAACATTAAGCTGCTGCAAGTTACTTACTCCTCCAGCCAGCTTTCTCATCTACAAAATGGGTAATAATGGTACCTACAACATGAAGTTGTAAATGCTTATTAAATTGTAGCTACTATACTATCACCCAGGGAAGGCAATATGACCTAATGGGCATTTGGTTCAGATATAGATTCTAGTCCTGGTCCTAGCACCTAATAGCTGTGCAACTGTGGCTAAATTACTAACAGTTTCTTAGGCTGAAAATAGAATAATAGTATCTACCTTCTAAGTTGTTGTGAAAATTAAGATAATAGATATACAACTACTTATTATGGGTAAGGTATTATATAATAACATTAGCAATTATTATTACTCAAGTATATAAAGATCTTTTCCATCTCTCAACTCTTAAGTTCTTATGACGTTTCTATGAGGGACTGATTTCATCACCCTATTCTCAATATTATTCTCCTATTCCCCTTAGTGAGGAAGAAAAAAAAACTCCCCAAATTAAGTAGCATGAGACTGAAAAAGAGATCCAGAGGACCTGTGTAATTTATAAGGCTTGGACTTTAAAACAATAATAATTCTTACCTTTTTGAATTGACTGAAGATGCACTGAAGATTGGATAGACAGTGGACTTAGGAGAAACTGGTAGGGGAAAAATCATGATAATGTGTATTACCAAATAAAATCAAAGCTTTAATTCATAAGATTTCAAAGGTTAATAAGACAAAATACTACTCAAGATCAAGATTTAACAAAGAGGCAAAGGTAATTCCATGGAGGAAAAACAGTCCTCAACAAATGGTGCTGGACCAATTACATGTCCACATGCAAAAAAATTACACCTATTCAAACCTTATGTAAAATTAACTCAAATGGATCACAGATCTAAATGTAAAACTATGACCAGGCGTGGTGGCTCATGCCTGTAATCCCAACACTTTAGGAGACCAAAAGCAGGAGGATAGCCTAAGGCCAGGAGTTCAAGACCAGTCTGGGCAACTTCGTGAGACTGTGTCTCTACAAAAAAAAAATAATAAAGTAAAAACATAAAACTATCAAATGTCTAGAAAAAATATTAGGGAAAAATTTTCATGAACTTGGATTTGGTAATAAGTTTTACATATAACAGCAAAGGCATAATATATAAAAATTAATTTGGACTTTATCAAATTTAAAAATTTTGCTCTACAAAAAATAAAGAGAATGAAAAGATAAGCCACAGATTGGGGGGGGGAAATATTTGCAATCATATATCTGATCAAAAACTTGCATCCAGAATATATAAAGAATTCTTATGGTATGTCGATAGTTCAGTGATAAATCAGAATTACTACTGATACACCCAACAACATGGATGAATCTTAAATGTATTACTAAGTGAAATAAGCCAGACCCCAAAGGATATGTGTAATGTTTTTCCTGGAAAAGATAAAGCTATAGAAATAAAAAGCAGATTAATGGTTGCCAGGGGGCTGAGGGGAAGGAGAGTAACAACAAAATGCAGGCATAGGGAAATTTTAGGGTGAAGGAACTGTTCTGTATGGTACTGTAATGGCTAATACATAATTCTATACATTTGATAAAACCCACAGAACTGTAAAAATCACAAAGAATGAA
This sequence comes from Hylobates moloch, assembly GCF_009828535.3. Classification (NCBI taxonomy): domain Eukaryota; kingdom Metazoa; phylum Chordata; class Mammalia; order Primates; family Hylobatidae; genus Hylobates; species Hylobates moloch. The sequence continues at coordinate 32,469,548 of NW_026652297.1, read as the reverse complement.
CTTCAATGTACATCAAATGAGAAAAAAAAATACGTATAAATATCAACCAGGCTATTGAGGTAGCCTAAGATGGAATGCAGACTGTGAGAAATGAATCTAACTATATTAGAACTGTATAGCATAACGACACTGAAGGAGGTAGGGGGAAAAAGAGAAGCTGTCCTAAGTAACTTTAGCAAATGGTGTTTTGACTAGAAGTTATAAGGATAAAGACAAAAAGACTGCACTTAAAATTGCACTCTAGGACGAGTGCAGTGGCTCACACCTGTCATCCTAAAAAATACGTATATTATTTAATATATATATTAACTATATATGCAATTCTACAAAGGGAAAAAATTGAAAATATATCACATTTAGAGAAGAATGGCATGAGCTGATATAGGATTCCATAAAAGCTTACTTCAGCAATAATTACATATAGAAAAAGAGACTGAATTAGATAAGATTCATCTCAACCTTAACATGAACTATGAGATGAAAGGTAAGGGAGGCCAAGGCGGGTGGATCACCTGAGGTCAGGAGTTCGAGACCACCCTGCCCAACGTGGCGAAACCCCGTCTCTACTAAAAATACAAAAAAATTAGCCGGGCATGGTGGCAGACACCTGTAATGCCAGCTACTTGGGAGGCTGAGGTAGGAGAATCGCTAGAACCCTGAGGGCAGAGGTTGCAGTGAGCTGAGACTGCGCCACTGCACTCCAGCCTGGGTGACAGAGTGAGCCTCTGTCTCAAAGAGAAAAAAATTGCACTCTAATTGGTTATTTCTCACAGGGGTATGAATTAACAATTATGAAACTGTTTTACATGTTTACTGGGACAGAACAAATAAGTAGGTGGATAGTGAATAGTAGGAACTAAGTTTCTCACTGTCCGAGAAGGAAGTTACCGATGAAAAAAGGATAGAAGAAATCCTGGAGTACTGGATTAGAGTTAGAGATATCAACATCCAGTTGGCAATATGCAAACAAAGAAATAAGACAGAAAATGTCACAGACAAGACTAAAGACACATGACAATTAAACATAATATAGTACCTTGGATTGGATACTGGGACAGAAAGAAAACATTAATAGAAGATTCCAAATAAAGTTTAGAGTTTAGTTAACAGTAATATACCACTACCAATATTTGGTGAACTCCAAATGAAGTCTAGTGTTTGCGGCCGGGCACAGGGGCTCATGCCTGTAATCCCAGCACTCTGGGAGGCTGAAGCGGGGGGGATCACTTGAGGTCAGGAGTTTGAGACCAGCATGGCCAACATGGTGAAACCCCATCTTAACAAAAATTAGCCGGGCATGGTGGTGGATGCCTGTAATCCCAGCTATTTGGGAGGCTGAGGCAGGAGAAATGCTTGAACCCTAGAGGCAGAGGCTGCAGTGAGCCAAGATGGTGCCACTGCACTCCAGCCTGAGCAACACAGCGAAACTCCATCTCAAAAAAAAAAAAAAAAAAAAAAAAAAAGTCTATACCAATACAAGTTTCTTAGTTTTGACAAAAGTATTACAACATAAGATGTTAGGAATGGAGGAAACAGGGTAAGAGATACACTGCTACTCTCTGTACTTTAACTTTTCTGTAAATCTAAAATTATGGCAAAATAAACAGTCTATTAAAAGAAAACAGCAAAGTTAAAACAGCTATTGATTTGAGGAAAATAGTAAGTTGAGAGTGGGCTAAAAAAACAAACTTTAACTTTGCATTGAAAAATAATTAGAGCTCATCCTCTAGAAACAAGGCCAAGGCAGGTGAGAGTCTGAGCTGCTATTGGTAAGTTACTTAACCCAAGTCCATTTCCTCATCTATAAATGGGCATATCAGGACCTAGAGTAGTTGGGAGAATTAAATGATAAACTGTAGTTAAGTAATAAAATTTTGGTCTTTTTATATTACTTTCATTATTTCTCCCATATCCTTATACCATTTGTATTTTTATTCACTATTTTTCTTTAAATTGACTTAAACAATGTACTAAAATATATTTTAAAAGAAAAATTTATAACTATTGTAAGTAGATGCCTTTTAGTTATATTTTCTATTGTATCAGTGCTTTGAGCACAATCTATGAAAAACATAACGTATACTAAATACTTAGCACTGCCTTATATTCAGCACTCAGTAAATACTAGTTATTAACATCACATCTCAGAATCATAAAAAAACAGCTTTATGTATTCATAGTTTAGTAAGTTATTTAATCGAACACAGCATAAATTAGGAATAGGATTTCAGAACTGACAGGAATTTAAAAATTAACTTTAACTCTTTAGAGATATCTTCCTAGATCATACAGCTAATTATTAGTAAACCTAGACAAAAATCCATGGTTCTTGATACTTAATTTCAGTGTCATTTATAAAACTTAGTAAGTTCTGCTCACAATTGGACTTTGATCACAAATATACATAACAGTTTTAACTTCTATTATTTTGGGTGAAAGATAGAGTAGGTATGATTTTATAATGAGAACACTCAACTCTAGAGAGCTTAAGTAACTTGGCCACAGCCATAGACCAATTAAGCCTAATATTTTGTCTAAAATTTTAACCTAGGATCTCGTTTCTTGTTTTTCAAAACGCAATGCACTGCTTTACTACAGAAAACAGTGTCACAGAGATAAACAAAGATACTAATCACAGGCATGCTACTGAAAAAAGACCCAGAAATTATAAGAATTATTATTATATAATGTATGTAATAAAGCATTATTTTAAGTAGCTAAATTCATGCGAGTTTTCTCTTACTTGTCTTATTCTCACCAAGAGAATCCTCTGAAGGAAAGGCCTCATTTTTATCAACTTTATGTTCCTTGGAAGAAACTCTGTCATCTGATGAATCCTGAAAATAGGTTAAAAAAAAAAAAAAAAAAAAAGGAAACAAATCTGTAATTTTTAACTATTTTCTACTGAATGAATCCCAGCAGATCTATTTCTAAAACAAAAGATTTGGTTTATTATGAATTACATTTCATAATGTGATTTTCAATTTTCAAACTATTTTTAGGAAAACTTCCCCTGTATTCACTAAGTGTACATTACCTTTAAAGCCAGAGTACAGCAGGGCCTGGTTGCTCATGCCTGTAATGCCAGCATTTTGGGAGGCCGAGGTGGGTGGATCGCGAGGTCAAGGGATTGAGACCATCCTGGCTAACATGGTGAAACCCTATCTCTGCCAAAAATACAAAAATTAGCTGGGCGTGGTGGCACGCACCTGTAGTCCCAGCTACTTGGGAGGCTGAGGCAGGAGAATCACCTGAACCCAGGAGGCGGAGGTTGCAGTGAGCAGAAATCGTGTCACTGCACTCCAGCCTGGCGACAGAGCAAGACTCCGTCTCTAAAGAAAAAAAGCCAGAGTACATATGTTGTAATCTGTCATCCTCTCAAAAATGTGTTATACTTCCTGATAGAGATGGCAGAATGATTACAGACCATCACTTCCATAATGAAATGAACAAAAAAGTGAGTAAAAATGGCAAAAATTTCCCCAGCAGCCTCCAGACTGGAAAGGGACAACTTTTTGCCATAAACTTTAAAAATGAGCACCTAAGGAAAGAACAACATTCTAGAGTCACTGGACAGTAGCAGGAATATGGGAAAAGCAAAGTAGAAAAAAAATCCTGACAGATTTCCCTCATACTAATTTGGGAATTACTAGGGAATATACAGCTTGGGGAAAAAGGAAAAAAACTCTTGGTTAAAGTAGAACTTCTACTCAAAACCATAATATCCCAGCAGAGGTGGGATAACCCATCAGTTTAACACTTTTCAGGGCTCCATGAGTTGGGGAAAGGGTATCCTCACGAAAATCAGATTCCCCGGCCAGGCACGGTGGCTCACACCTGTAATACCAGCACTTTGGGTGGCCAAGGCAGGTGGATCACAAAGTCAGGAATTCAAGACCAGCCTGGCGGAGAGGGTGAAACCCCGTCTCTACTAAAAATACAAAAATTAGCCAGGTGTGGTGGCCGGTGCCTGTAATCCCAGCTACTTGGGAGGCTGAGGTAGAGAATTGCTTGAACCTGGGGGGCGGAGGTTGCAGTGAGCCGAGATCATGCCACTGCACTCCAGCCTGGGCGACGGAGTGAGACTCCATCTCAAAATAAAAAACAGAAAATCAGATTTGCCCTTAGCTACTAGCAGAGATGAATCCCAGACATGGGTATTTAGCAAAATCCTGAAAAAGCACAGCCCCATTCCACAAATTTAAAATGCACAAAAGCCCAGCTTCCCAAACTACTGAAAACTAACTTAATACCAAACCCATAAAGTGAAGCTAAGAAAATGAAAATAAGACAGAAAAGAGAATTACAGAATTCTCTATTACATTGGTTACAGAGAATTCATCAGATCACTATTCATTTGGTACACCACCAGGCTGTACCAAATAGATAAGAATAATCATCAGGAGATGCATGGGGAAACTGCAGACTCTTCCTTTGTTTTACTGGATTGAGACAATTTTAGCTTGAGTTATGCCCCAAACTTTCAAAAAACGTAATTTTCATACAAATGTATAAGTATAAAGCACAGTTTAATACGTTTTGATAAAGCTTACTCTTGTAATCAAAATCCCTATCAAGACATAGAAGTGTTTTGTTGATATAAACAGAAAATGAATTAGTAAAATTAGACTGTCATGGCTTAGCCAGCAAGAATGTATCTCATTTAACAATCTACTTGGCCATACTTGATAAACAGGAAAAAAAAAACATTTGCAGTGAGGACTAAAAACTTAAATGCCTTACAAGGGCAGCAGTAAGTAAAATGATCAAAACTAAACTGATCTAAATAGATATACACTGACTTAGAGAAATGAAGAACCCATATTTGTCAAATGGTATGATACTCAGCCTGATACTCAGCTCTGATTATTGCCATGTAGAAATGAAGGCTCAGCTTTCAATATGAGACACCAGAAATGTTTTTCTTGTATTTAAAAATAATTTTGGCTCCAACTTTTAAATTATGTAGGCCAAGCAAAACATTTATGGGTGAGATTTGGTTTACTGGCCACCAATTTATCTTTGCCACTGAGGTTTCAAATTTAGGTGATTACGAGAGATATGGAAAGGGGTTGAATTTGAGAGAAGCTAGTGAGGAAGGCAATGATGAGAGGTGGGTTAGGAAAGACATGACTATAAGCCTGAGTGTACTGGGTATCATATATGCCTATCATTTCTCCAGCTACAAGGGTTGTGATGAATATAAACAAGCCACCATAGACATGGAAGCCCTGATCTGGAGACAACCTTTCTTAAGGTTGCTTCAATGGCTTTCTGCCCCTAGCTGCCCCGCAAAACTCAACTTTTTTTCTGATGAAGGTTATAAACACGAGATCAGCAACAGAAGTTCTAGACCAGCATGGTCTAATATGGTAGCCACCAGCTACATGTACCTATTGAGAACTTAAAATGTGGCTGGGCCAGGTGCAGTGGTTCACACCCATAATCCCAGCAATTTGGGAGGGTGAGGCAGGTGGATCACTATAGCCCAGTAGTGCGAGACCAGCCTGAGCAACATGGTGAAACCCCAGCCTCCACAAAAAATGCAAGAATTAGCCGGGTGAGGTGGTGTGCACCTATAGTACCAGCTATTTGGGAGGCTGAGGTGGGATTGCTTGAGCCTAGGAGGTTGAGGCTGTAGTGAGCAGTGTGCCACTGCACTACAGTCTGGGTCATAAAGAAAGACTCTGTCTCAAAATAAATAAACTCCTTACAGTAACTAAACACTGTGCTATCTGGCTTTATAAAAGCAGTCCAGAAAATAAAATTTTATTCAACTATGTCATTTATACTGAAGTTTTGTTATATAGCCATTTTTGAAGTGATATATTTAGCTTTACCTTTATTAATTTCTCTTTATTTTTACCGCTTGCACTCAGCAGTCCGCTTTTCAATTTCTCTTCTGGGACCAAGCACTTTGGCACTTGCCTTGTCGCAAAAGTTTTTTTTTCACTGACAGTCTCTATATCAGAATCTTCAATCCCTTCTGATTTATTCTTTTGGGTGTGTCCCAGTGACGGCTCATTTTCCAGGGACCATTTTCTAAGAGATTTTTTTCTAACAAAAAATGCTGCTCCACCCTGGAGTGTAACTTGTGGTTTTATTTTTTGGCTTAGAACCCGAGGAGCATTGGGATTATTTTCAGCTGAATGACAATTATTTTCTTTCTCCACAATTGGCTTATAGATCACTCGATTTTGCTTGGGATTTCTAGAATTCCTTGATACAGGCTTGATGTGTCTATACTTTGGTTGATACTTAGCACTTAGACTCTTCTGTGGTTTTTTGTTGTTCTTCTTGAAGCAGACTGGTTTTCCTTGCATTTTTTCTGTCACAATGGGAAAAGATTTATCTTCATCACTAGTTTTTAGACAAGTAGATCTACTCTCTTTTATCAGCTTTCTCTCCAGTGGAGTGAGGTACCACTTATTTTGGTTGTAAAAAGATACAGTGGACACCGCAGATTTAAATGGTGAGCCTTGATTTGCTGATGGCAGTCTATTTACTTCAGTTGTTTTGAGCGCACTTAAAACAAAATGCCCTTGTTGAGAGCAATGCAGGTTTTCTTCATTTTTATCACTGTTTTGATAAAAACAGTGCTTTTTATTAGGTGATGGAAACAGATTTTCAGTGAAGTGTGAAAGGCTATAAAAAGAAACAAAGTCCATTGATAAGATTATTTTGCGTCAAAATTTACACAAATCTACTAAGTAATAAGCTCTACTTGTAGGTCATATTAAAAACAATACATGTACCCCCAAACATACACACAATTTTCTATTAGTTTAACAGTAGGATTCTCAAATTTTCTTTATCAAATAAAACATTCAAATATCTTCCCAAAGAGTTCATGAAAACAAATACTATATACAAAGAAGCTATGATAGACATATATGCATGTATGTTTTAAAATCTATTTCTATGTGTTGGCCATATATAAATTATAGCTCATATATTTTGCACTATTGTCTATAAGCCCCCTATAATAACTGTCTGTAATGAACTGACCCCCTGGGGCTTTTCCTGGGTAGAGTAATTAATATCTGAGTACACAGTCTTTCTAGAATTGTTTCCAGACAAGCATCTACTGTATGCAAAACACTATGTAAAATATCATAGGGGAATAGAAAGGAAAAAGGTTATAGCCGATTTGGTCTATTTCCTAGCCATAGAAAACAGCTTTCTTCAATGTGCTGCTTCTATGTCAAAAGAAAAAAACAAAAACTAAAAAACAGCTTTGATTCCCTTGAAAAGGACTAAATAATTCATTATGAAAACTTAATGTATTTCCAAACTAGAATTAGAATATAGGTTATCAGGTTATCACTGTAGACACAAGGAGTAGGCTAGCGGAAGAACGAAAATTTTAGAAAATAGGAGAGAACAAGAGAGACAAGAAGGCGGATTTTTCTAAGAGTTTCTATTCATAGGCTGAGATTCACCTGTCACAGTTCAAAGAATCCTGCTTCCTCTTCCTTGGAGTAAGAGCTGCCATTTTCTTTATTGAGTTCCTAAAAGAAATGACAATAACCACATTCATCAAAATATTAAAAATCGCTTTATCAAAATTACACCCCCTTTAATTAGTCTATTTCACACCAAGTTAAAACCCTATTTTCTGGGAGGTCTTCCTCGACACTGCTCTCCTTCCACCCCTCCCAGGGTTACACACGCTTGTTCTGCTTCCATGGCACCCTATGTTTCCCTAATAGTCCATTTAAGACATTTCTTCGTTTTCCCATCTCCACAGCCTTCAATGAAGGCAGAGACCGTCTGTAACTTTTCTTCAGAGCTCAGCAAAAAAATGGGTGAAGCACAGTCCTCTGCCATTTTCCTAGCTGATGAGCCCGGAGCAAGCCGTTTGCTTCCCTTTTTATAAAAATCTCTTAAAGTCCTAAGGCTGCTGAAAACAAATGCTAGAATGCACGAGCAGGCGGCTATGTGGCTCGTCAGAGTTCATTTCCTTCCCCTTCCCTGGGATCAGGGAAATTCCCCCCAAAGCAGCACACAAGCGTTATTTCAAAGCTATTAATGAATGAACAAACTGAAAGGCCAGGGTCTCTGGGAATTCAGGTCGAGCTGCGGCTTAAGGGGGAACCCCTCTGGGGCTAAGCGACGGAAGGTAGGAGAGGAAAGCATCCCGACCCTGAACCCGGTCAGGGAAACAAACAAACAAACCCTAAACCCAAAACAAGGAAACGCCGGCGTCGGGAAGAGGGAAACCCGGCGCCTGTTAGCGCGAACGAGTTAGTGGCTTCTTCGGTCTCGGGCCTGCGGACCTGCAGAGCGCCGAGCAGAAGCTCTTTTCCCGTGACATTCGCCCCCACGTTCCACAGGGTCTCCCGCTCGCCTCAGCCTTCCACAGCCCCGCCTCGGCCTACTCCAGAGGTTACCTGCGCCTCAGAGCCCAGCGAGCTCTCCTCAGCCTAGCCAGCCGCTCCGTGAGCGTCTTCAAATTATCGCGCGCCAGGCTAGGAGGAAGCCGCTGCGCTCCGATTGGCCACGGCTCAGAGCTTCCAGGGGCTGGCTCGGTGATTGGTGGAGCACCAGCCCTTGCCCCGCCCACCCTGGTGGCTGTTTCCAGGATTCTCGCGCCCTAGTGAGGTGAAAAATCTCTGAGGGAAACCACGCCACCCACAATCCCCTGCAGCAACGCCGGACTCCGTTCCCCGGGCCTTGTTTAGGTGCATTCTGGGAATTGTAGTTCTCGGCCCAGTTGAAGTTGAGGTACATTCTGGGGTCACGGGGTAAGAAATTTTTGTAAAATGGCCTCTCCAACCTGGCAACAGAGCAAGACTCCGTCTCAAAAATAAATAAATAAATAAATAAAAATGGCCTCTCCAAGATTCTCGTTGCACTTTTTTTTCACATTTGAAGCTTCATTGTTAGTTTCACTTTTTTTATTAGTAACTTCAGGTTTCTATTCACTATTTTATTTTTCAAATTAAAATATAAAACTTAACACTTGCTATGTGCCAGGCATTCTTAGATGCTTTACATGTTTTGTTTCATTTACTTCTCACCACAATCTGTAAGGTATTAATATCTATTGCCATTCCCATTTTACAAATAATACAACGGAGAACCCAAAACAATTGATATTTACAGAACAGAGCTAAATTCTTACTCTGGAAAACCAGAAAGTTCCTAAAACGGTTATTGTTAGCTATTGTTACTATCTTTGTGTCACCAGCTCCTGGCACAGTGTTTCTGGCACATTTTTAGTTTCAAATAAGTTTAGGGTTTTATGTTTATTTTTTCAAATTTAATTTTCACAAATTTGTATGTCATCCTTGAGCAGGGGCCATGTTAATATTCTCTGTATCATTCCAATTTTAGTATACGTGCTGTCAAAGCAAGCACGTAAATCAATTTCGTTAAGTGACGCCCTCAATTTTAGAATGAAGCCAGTGACTGATGTAAGAGTGTCAGTTTAACAGGAAAAGGCTGAGGCAAAAAAAATAAGAATGTAGAGTTTGCTTGAGTTAAAGCCGGGACAGCTGCCCAGAAGATTCCAACCCCCCTCCCCCCACCGCCCTCCACCAGCAGCCTTGGATATGAGCTCTGTCCGGCCTTTGCTACAAGCAGGTTTTTAAAGACGAAAAAGGGGGGCAGGAAGTGGGCTGATACACAACTGTCAAGCATTCTCATTGATTTATAGAAACTACATGCATCAGTGATTGGCTAGACATCGTTAAGCTATCAGGTGTGGGTCATAGTGTCTTGTGTGGCAGTGTTAGGTTAGTAGGTAGCTACTTGTGGCAGAAGCAGGTAGTTTCAGGAGATGAATACATAGCTGAAGGGGGTAGTAGAATATGATGGGGTCTTATTTTAATGCCTCTCCAGACCTAGTAATTTAAAGGTCTGGATTTAAATAAAATTAAATAAAAGTAATTTATTCCTCAGATAAAAGTGCTTTCTCAAGAGAAATAATCAGGGCAAAGCCAAGTGCTGTAGGAGGTTTCCATGAGTATGATTATTCCTACTTTACGGCAGGAGGACCTCTGAGGTTCAGAGGTTTGGGATGGCAGGCCTTCGATTTAAGCCAGAACAAAGTCCAATCCCCAAGAGGCATATTGTCCTGGTGAGTATCAGAAACAACTCGCTGTGTGCTATGTTCTAAACCCGTGGCGCCCATTAACTTATTTAACCCTAAAAAATATTCTGTGAGTTAGCTACTCTAGTATCATCTTCATTTCGCTGCTGAGGAAAGTGAAGCACAGACGGGTTAACTAATGTGCCCAAGATGCCCAGCCTCTTTCCCTTAACCCACAAATCATTGAACCAAACTCCTTGCCGACACCCTCCGCCTCGCCAGGATTAAAAATGGCGCCCACGGCCGGCGCTTTGACGCGCCCCGACGTCCGCCGGAAGTGCACGGAGGAGTTCCGGGGGCCAGGGAGCCGCCACGGGTCTGGTATCCTGAGCTTCCTGAGTTGAGCGCTGCGGCTCCGTGGTGGAGTCACCGCACCGCTCCCGGGATCATGGTGTTCTACTTCACCAGCAGCAGCGGTGAGTGGGCGCCGCGTCCTCCGGGACCCTGCTGGGCAGCGGGCTCCGAAGCCGGGACCCCCAGTCCGCCGCTGCGCCTGACCCTCGCTCTAAAATGCCTCCTCGATGCGAGTGCCTCTTCCCGCGGCCTCTCGGTCCCCCAGCACATCTGTCCCTCCCACGGCTGCAGGATTTCCCCCGGCGTCCCCTCGTAATGGCGTGGGGGACGCGGAGGGGCGATCACTGCTATATTTGTATCGGGGAGTTCTCGTCCCCCAATTGGAAAGACGTCCAGTCACTCCCTGGGATTGGGCAGAGCCTGTGGGCTCCTCCACACACCTTATCCCAAGTCTTCTTCCCACCTTCCATCTGCGGCCTTTATTCTGGCTGCACCCTGGTAATTATCCCCCATGAGAAAGGAGACAGCTGCTAACAACTTTTTCTTAAGGGAAGTGCGCGTTACCCTTTCAGGAAGGGGTTGTAGGGTCTGGGGTGCAACAGAAAACAATAAAAAGACCCTGGAATGTCCACCCAGCCACTCCCCGGGCAGATGATGTCCCAGATCTCAGAAGTGACCTATGATAATGCTTCTGACTTATCTTTGACAGATAAGGAAAGGGTGCCGTTCGTTCCCAGGAAATGCCGTGTCCGGACTTAGTTTCATTCTGTTCCTGTTATTCCCCTTTCCTAAAATCAACCCCCAGCTAATTCCCTTAAGGCAGTTTTGGCCCATCTTTTCCAAGATGCCTTTCCTGATTCTAGCTCCTACCCCAAGATTGCTTAGCTATTCCTTTTCCGGGACCCACTTAACGTTCCAAGTATGCCTTTGGCATTGCACTTATCACGTGGTATTAAATGGTGTCTGCTTGAGCTAGAGTGTAAGTCCCTTGAGGCCGTGGACAGGATCTCTTTACAGTAGTCCTTACTTGTCCTGTGTTTCGCTTTCCGTGGTCACATCATCACAAGAAGAAAAAGAGTGAGTACAGTACAATAAGATTTTGAGAGAGAAAGAGCAGAGTCACATAACTTTTATTACAGTACGTTGTTATAATTGTTCTATTTTATTATTAGTTGTTGTCAATAATCTCTTACTCCACCGAACTCTGATACATTAACTTTATCATAGATATATATGTATAGGGAATACCAGTAGCCATACGTCCCTTAATGACAAGAATACATTCTGAGAAATGCGCCATTAGGCGGTTTCATTATTGTAGCAACACAGTAGGGTATACTTAAACCTGTGGTGTAGCCTACCACAAATGTAGGCTGTATGGTATACCGTGTTGCTCCTAGGCTACAAACTTGTACAGCACGTTGCTGTACTGAATGGCTATAGGCAATTGTAATGCAATGGTATTTGTGTATTTAAACGGGTCTCAACGTAGAAAAAGTGAGTTGCACCACGCTGTTATAATGGCTACCAGGTAATCAGGCAATAGTGATCAGAATTTTTCAGCTTCGTTATAATGTTATGGGACCACCATAGTATGGGTGGTTTGTTGCTGACCAAAGTGTCATTATGTGGCAAGTCCCTTTATATATGGAATTGAGTGTTGTCCTTTCAGGTATCTACTGGAGATCTTGGAAGACATCCCCCACAAATAAGGAGGGACTACTGTACTTGTTTCCCTAACTTAGTGACTGGTTAGTAGTTCTCAATAAATGCTTGTTGAATAAATGAATGCCATTTTTTTACTTATTCATAGCACTTTCTATTCTATTGCTACTCTATATGCTTGTTAAAGGTGAGTCTTCTGTTTTTTTTTTTTTTTTTTGGAGATGGAGTTTTGCTCTTGTTGTCCAGGCTGGAGTGCAATGGCACGATCTCAGTTCACTGCAACCTCTGCCTACTGGGTTCAAGCGATTCTCCTGCCTCAGCCTCCTGTGTAGCTGAGATTACAGGAATGCGCCACCAAGCCTGGCTAATTTTGTATTTTTTTTAGTAGAGACGGGGTTTCTCCATGTTGGTCAGGCTGGTCTCGAACTCCCGACCTCAGGTGATCTACCGACCTCGGCCTCCCAAAGTGCTGGGATTACAGGCATGAGCCACTGCGCCCGGTCTAAAGGTGAGATTTATTTTATTTATTGATTTTTGAGACGGAATCTTGCTTTGTCACCCAGGCTAGAGTGCAGTGGCACGATCTCGGCTCACTGCAACCTCTGTGTCCTGGGTTCAAGCGATTCTGGTACAGCTGGGATTACAGGGACCAGCCAACATGCCTGGCTAATTTTTGTATTTTTAGTAAAGATGGGGTTTCATCATGTTGCCCAGGCTGGTCTTGAACTCCTGAGCTCAAGTGATCTGCCCACCTCGACCTCCCAAAGTGCTGGAATTACAAAAGGTGAGTTTTTGTTTTGTTTTGTTTTTTGTTTTTTTTGAGATAGAGTCTCCCTCTGTCACCCAGGCTAGAGTATAGTGGCGTGATCTCAGTTCACTGCAACCTCCACCTCCTGGTTTCAAGCAATTCTCCTGCCTCAGTCTCCCAAGTAGGTGGGATTACAGGCACACACCACCATGCCTGGCTAATTTTTGTGTTTTGTTAGTAGAGACGGGGTTTCACTATGTTGGCCAGGCTAGTCTTGAACTCCTTACCTCAAGTGATCCACCCACCTCGGCATTCCAAAGTGCTAGGATTAAAGGCGTGAATCACCACGCTCAGCCAAAAGGTAAGATTTAAGTGAAACTAGTTCCACATTGTTTGTGTGGGTTTGAATAAGGCGATACTTTCTCTTTAGAAGTAAGATTGAGGCCCAGGGAAGTTGTAACTCACAGACCCTACTCTTTCACCTTCATAACACTGACGTCTCCTTATTTTTCTCAGTAGTTTAGGCTTCCACAGTGTGTGCCATGAGCTATTTCTCTGTCTCTATACATGTGGTTTGTTTTACCCATATTATTAAAATTACTAGAAACAAAATTCAAAACCAGCCTGAAAAATCATATACCCCTATAGGCCTCTAAGCCTTTTCATCCTTGGCAACTCAGGCATCTCTTTATAGCTTCTCCACTCGTGAATCTTCAACAACATAGATATCCATATAAACCCAACAATGGAAAAACAAATATACAGGCAGGGTGTGTAGGTACTGAATGTATTTTATGCTGTTCTATTCCCCTTAAAGTTACTCTAAATTCTTCAGGTGCTAGTCACACATATACAGTTGGCCTTAATAGAGCAAAATGCTTCACTAGATTTGTGGGTCCTGTTTTTTTTCATTGACTTCCATTATAATGTCAGAACTGTTTCCTGTTAGAAAAATATTTGGCCTCTAAGCCTGATAAAAGTGCACTTGTGCAGCTGATCTTTTAAAACTGCAAAGTTAATGGAAAAGTCATAACTTTCTCAGTGAAATAGTAATGAGACTTTACATATTGGCAGTATAGAAACAACAAATATATAGAATCTTCAGGAAATGAATTTGTATGGCTTGCCAAGTTTTTAACTAACTGATGGTTTTTACTGCATAAAAACTTTTTTAAAATGGGAAGAAAATCTTCATAGGAAGTTGTTCTTTTACATTTTAAGATTTTTTTTTTTTTTTTTTTTGAGACGGAGTCTCGCTCTGTCGCCCAGGCTGGAGTGCAGTGGCGCAATCTTGGCTCACTGCAAGCTCCGCCTCCCGGGTTCACGCCATTCTCCTGCCTCAGCCTCTCCGAGTAGCTGGGACTACAGGCACCCGCCACCATGCCCGGCTAATATTTTGTATTTTTAGTAGAGAGACGGGGTTTCACCGTGTTAGCCAGGATGGTCTCGATCTCCTGACCTTGTGATCTGCCCACCTCGGCCTCCCAAAGTGCTGGGATTACAAGCGTGAGCCACCGTGCCCGGCCTACATTTTAAGATTAATATCTGACTAAAATGTGTTCCATTTTCATTCTTTCATGATGTCTCATAAGGGAATAATTGAACATTAGTCTAATATGTCCAGAGTCACATTTAAGACCATCTGATTATAGATAACTTGGCTCAAAGTCCACTTGTACTTTTAATACCTGTTAATATCATCTACCTAAAAGTAGGTTGTTCTATAAATTGTGAAATAATCAGATCACCTCTGAAGTTGGGTTGGTTGCTACCCGTAAGTCAAGTGTCTTCCAAATAACTGGTTCCAGTACTAATCAACCATGTTATTTAGATGAGAATAACAAATGAACTAGAATAATTCAGTTTACTTTTCCTTCTTAACATGGAAAGGAACTTAATTCAGACTTGTTGCGCAGCAATGATGTTCCTTTTTATTTTTCATCTTCTTTTCTTTTTTTTTTTTTTTTTGAGACGGAGTCTTGCTCTGTCGCCCAGGCTGGAATGCAGTGGCATGATCTCGACGCACTGCAACCTCTGCCTCCTAGGTTCAAGTGATTCTCTTGCCTCAGCCTCCTGAGTAGCTGGGATTACAGGCATGCGCTACTATGGCTGGCTAATTTTTGAATTTTTAGTGGAGACAGGGTTTCACCATATTGGCCAGGCTGGTCTTGAACTCCTGGCCTCAAGTGATCCTCCAGCTTCAGCCTCCCAAAGTGTTGGGATTACATGCGTGAGCCACTGCGCCCAGACTAATTTTCTATTATGGCATAATTTCAGTCTTTCAGAGAAGTTGCAAGTATAGTAAAAGATTTCCTGTCTATTCTCCCAGAGTCCCCCAATTTTTTTTGAGACAGTCTCGCTCTGTCACCCAGGCTGAAGTGCAGTGGCAAGTGTAGTGGTGCAGTCACAGCTCATTGCAGCCTCAACTTCTTGGGCTCAAGTGATCCTCCCACTTTATCCACCACACCCAGCTAACTTTTAAATTTTTTTTTATAGAGACAGGGTTTCCTCATATTGCCCAGGTTGGTCCCGAGCTCCTGGGCCCAAGAAATCCGCCTGCCTCAGCCTCCCAAAGTGGTGGGATTACAGACGTGAGCCACTGTGACTACAAATTCTGACATTTTACCACATGCCTTGTCTTTCTTTTTCCCATTCTCTTTTTGTCTATTTTTTTCTTTCGCACACACCTTTTTCCTGAAATGTTTGTTAGTAAGTTGCAATTAACCCCTGAATGCTTCAGATTTATTTTCTAAAATCAAGGGCATTCTCTCTCAAAAGACATTTTTTCATTGTCAAAATTAGGAAATTAACATTGCAGCAATGCTATTATCTAATCAACAGGCTTTATTCAGTTCCCATTGTGTCCTAATGATGTATTTGTAACAAAAAATACCTTACAAATCATCGTTGCATTCTTCAGGTGTCATTATCCTGTAGCCTCCTCTAATTGCGAGCAATTGCTCAGTCTTTGTCTTTCATGGCATTGTTAGTTGAATTACTTTGTAGAATGCTCCTCACTTTAGGTTTGTTATGGCCATTTTCTTAATCACTTCATTTAATAAGTCAACCATCAAAACATTCCTGTTACTCTTTTGGCTGTAGCTTAGATAGCTTGGCCTGCAGAGACAACTTTATTAATATTTTATATCAATTATTATGTTTTCTTTTTTGAGACAGTCTTGCTGTTGCCCAGGCTGGAGTGCAGTGGCACGATCTTGGCTCACTGCAACCTCTGCCTCCCAGGTTCAAGCAATCCTCATGCCTCAGCCTCTCCAGTAGCTGGAACCACTGGCGTGTGCCACCACACCTGGCTAATTTTTGTATTTTTAGTAGAGATGGGGTTTCAACATGTTGGCCAGGCTGGTCTTAAACTTCTGGCCTCAGGTGATCTGCCCACCGTGGCCTCCTGAAGTGCTGAGATTACAGGCGTGAGCCACTACACCTGGCCTATATTGTTATTTTGAAAATTCTGTTCTAATTACAAAAGCCATCTGTATGTTTTATAGCAGGCTAACCAAGGTAACTGTTGTTAAAAAATGTCTATGCTTCCATACATATAAAGTATGTGCTTATATAAAAATAAAACATGTATGTGTATGTATGTACACACATACCATTATAATCATTTATTTTTTATAAATTGAATCATATATAGATACACAAAAATACTGTTCTGATACTTAATTTCTTCACCTGCCATTTCTTTTTAATGGGTACATGGTATTTTGTTTATGGATGTTCAAATCTATAATATATTTAAAGAGTGTCTATTAAGGGGTGTTAGGTTGTAAAAAGATTATTGCTTGGTGGAGTATTTTGGTACTGTATCATGGTAACATTATAGGTAGTGACATTGTAGGATTGAAAGGGTATATACTTGAACTATTGTCAGGCCATGCAGAGAAAATCTGAAATGCTTTTTAGTTTTATTCCCACCCTTTTGGCATTTGTTACATGCTACACTAAGGCCTGATCAAGGTACTACAATGCTCAGTAATAGACAAGCATTTCTATAAACTTGGCGATGCACACATTCTTTCAAGTTATTTTTCTCAACTACTTCTGGACTTTAGTTATTATAAATGTTAAACAAAGGAATTAGTTTTCTCTCCCCCAAGAAAGGCAACTAGGATTGATCATTGAAGAAGCTTCTCATTACTGAAAGTACAGGGAATCTCTCTGATATAAGGCTTTTTAATTTAGGAGAGCGTATTGCTCTTTGTCCTTCAGGGCTCCAGGTACATGTGTGTGTTCTGTGCTGTGGAGTGATAGCCAACAGATTGTCCAGCCCAACTCTGCACTTATCAGTACTTTGCCTCAGTGTGTATGTGTGCTTCAGTACTTCTCCATCACAGGCTTTGTAGCCTGAGGGCCCAGTGTCTATGAATTCAGGAGTTTAGTCCAATTGGATCAAACAAGTTTTGGTAGACTAGCTTTGAAACCTGGCACTCAGTTATAATTTCAGTAGGAATCCAAGGTAGGGACGTCTGCAATAAAACACCACCTTGGTAAAGCAAATGTCATTTCTAGGATAAGCCATACCCAGAAGATTCCATTTGAGTTAGGGTAGTTGTTTCTAACCCTGACCTTACATTAGAATCACTTGGAAGGCTTTTAGAAAACACAGATGCTCACTCTTGCCCACCAGAAGTTTGGATTTAGTTGATCTGAGGTGGAGCTGGGGCATAATTAGATGATTCTAATGACTCAGGGGTCAGAGTCACTGGTTTAGAAGTTGGAGAGTCATGGTATCCCTGAATGTGATAGAGAGCCTGTTAGAATATGCAGCACACCTGGAATATGGGTAATATTGGCTAAATACAATTATGCAAAATAAAACTTTGGTAAACATGGGAACTTAGTCGTGGTGTTTAATTTTCTTTTTTTTTTTTTAACTCTTAAAGAAGGCAAAAGTATAGGCAATACCATTGAACTGTAACCCTGAGAAAGTAGGAAAGTAGCTGTTGGTAAGGATGGTAACCTTTTTCTTTTGGGGCCAGATAGTAAATATTTTAGGCTTTGTGAGTCACCTACAATCTCTGTGGCTTATTCTTCTTTGTTTTGCTTTTTTCCACCCCTTTAAAAATGTAAAAACCATTCTTAGCTCAAGCGCTGTCCAAAAGCAGGTGGTAGGCTGGATTTGGATCATGGGCCATGGTTTGCCAACCCCTAATCTAAGAATTGTCACTTGTTTTTCACATGAAACAATTTTGGGCCGGGCGCAGTGGCTCACGCTTGTAATCCCAGCACTTTGGGAGGCTGAGGCGGGCGGATCACGAGGTCAGGAGATCGAGACCACGGTGAAACCCTGTCTCTACTAAAAATACAAAAAAAATTAGCCGGGCGTGGTGGCGGGCGCCTGTAGTCCCAGCTACTCGGAGAGGCTGAGGCAGGAGAATGGCGTGAACCCGGGAGGCGGAGCTTGCAGTGAGCCAAGATCGCGCCACTGCACTCCAGCCTGGGCGACAGAGCGAGACTCCGTCTCAAAAAAAAAAAACAAAAAACAATTTTGTTGGTGATGAAGTTACTAATTGTTTTTTATTTTTGTTTTATCTTAGTTAATTCATCTGCCTACACTATTTACATGGGAAAAGATAAATATGAAAGTAAGTTTTCAAAAGCATTTGATTTTGAAATTTTCAGCAGGTAAGTGTTATCTCTCACTCACCACCTTCCATGCCCCCCACCCAGTTTGTTGGTTCTGAGTTTTCACCTACTTTGACAGACTAGCTTTTGAGAAACAAAACAAGCTCACATAGGGAGACAGCAGCACTTCCTAAGCTACGTAAGAAAAATGCTTTAACAATCAATGTTACTTGCGATGATTTATGGGTTAGTAGGAGAAATATAAAACTCAAGTATTAATATGCTGCAGACTGCTTCACCATTAAGTCACACCCAAAGTTAATGTCACAACTTTATTATCATGAAAAAGTACTAAGGTCTATTTTTTAAAAAGTATAGACACAATGAAGTAACATGAATAGTAAATGTTGTAGAAGTAGACAGATCAGAGATAGTAAATTGAAAGCTGAGAAGGCTTTGTGGAGGAGTGGGTTAGGATGGACTAGATTGTGGAATCCTTTGAATGTCTATTGTAGGAATATATAGATACAAATCTAGATACATGATTTATGTCACAGATATAAATTTAGATGATATTTTTAGAGCCCTCTGGAGTGGCATTTTGCTGTCATTAAAACCTTTGTAGAAAAAAATGTAAGAGGCCAGGCATGGTGGCTTATGCCTGTAATCCCAACACTTTGACAGGCTGAGGCGAGAGGATCACTTGAGCCCAGGAGTTCGAGACCTGCCTGAGCAACATAGAGAGACCCTGTCTCTACAAAAAACAACAATAAAAGAAAATATTAGCTGGGCATAGTGACACACACCTGTTGTCCTTGCTACTCAGGAGGCTGAGGCAGGAAGATCGCTTGAGCCTGGGAGGTAGTCTGCAGTGAGCCGTGATCATGCCACTGCATTCCAGCTTAAGAGACAGCGAGAATATGTTGTCTGAAATAAATGAATGTATGTATGTATGGAACACTTTTTCCCTAGGAACCCTTAGAGTCATTTGGAGGTATCAACTTTTCCTAGGTTGCCTTGTAAGAACGGACATTACTTCTCTAAATCACCCCATTGTCTGGCATTCCTAGCCCATTACATTTATTTCTAATAGTGTTTATGACTTCAGACCAAGAACTCGATAGAACAATCAATTTAAGTGGAATGATTTACTTTCACTGTAAAGCTTTCAGGTCTGTTCTTTTTATCAGCCAGCAGGTGTCATCAGGGAGCCAAACTTTGCCTGACTGAAGGCAAGAGATTTTTTAAATTTCTCTTTCCTTTTTTTGCTTACCTTTTGGCTATTTGCTCAGTCCTACTTAAAGCATTAGAAAGCCTTTCAGAAAACTCGTAGTATCTACAATTGTTATGAGTTTCGTCACCCAAAATGTGTCTTCCTTTTGCTTTTCCTTTTCTGGACGGTAAATACCCCATTCAAATTATATAGACCATACTTTCTTGGGTACATTTTAAATCATCACATATGAATCATTCACAATTTATTTATTTATTTATTTTTTTGAGACAGTTTCTCACTCTGTCACCCAGGCTGGAGTGCAGTGGCATGATTTCAGCTCACTGCAACCTCCACCTCCTGGATTCAAGCAATTCTCCCACCTCAGCCTCCCAAGTGGCTGGAGCTACAGGCATGTGCTACCATGCCTGGCTAATTTCTGTAATTTTAGTGGAGATGGGGTTTCGCCATGTTGGCCAGGCTGGTCTCAAACTCCTGACCTCAGGTGATCTGCTTGCCTCAGCCTCCCAAAGTGCTGGGATTACAGGCATGAGCCACCCAGTCTTGTTTATAATTTTTAAATTGGCGTTTAATACTTAAATACTTCTGTATTAAACAGAATTATTACCAATTATTAATATGGCTGTAAGAAATATTTATTGATATAACCTTTATGTAGTGATATATATTAGCCTTAAAAAATGTGCATTTACTTTGAGCAAATACTTTAGCTTTTAGAAATGTACCTTAAGGAAATAATCAGAAATATGGACAACTTTATTTAAAAAATTTATTGAAGCATTTATAATTAGAAACAACCCAAGGGCCAACAATAGAAAAGTTTATTCATATAAGAGAATTAGGTAGTCATTGTTCCCAAAGAACTTTATTTTTATTTTTATCTAACAAATACATAGTTTGAAAAGTCAAGTAGTAATAGAATGCTTAGAATTAAAAAAAAAAAAAAAATCCTTCTTAATACCCATGTTCCACCCCACCCGCTACCTCCCCAGACAATTACTTTTCACTCTGTTAGCTATTTCTTCTGGTATTTTATTTCCATATGTGATAGAATTTCAGGTGATTTTTATTTTCTTTTTATACTTCTAGTGTTTGTTTTGTTTTAAATTTTCTGTAATTTTATAATCAAGTTATTTTTTCTTAAAGAAGTAAAATATTGCTTTAAAGTTTCAGCCAGTTCTTTTTAATGTTTAAGTATTATTAGGTGAATTGATTTTCTGAAACATCTAATGTATTGGTTGCTTTGTTTTGTCAGTGTTAGTTTTATTATCTTCATGTAGAAATAATATCTAAGCTTTAGATTAGAAGTATTATATAAATTTATAAAAATTATAAAGTTTATATAGTTAAATTGTGAAAATTATTATTTTTTCTATATTTTCAAGCATCAAGGTCTCCGAGTTACTCTTCTTCATTGAGGGAGAGAGAAATTTATGGGAGGAGCTGACATTTCTCCCATTCTTAATTTATAAACCCTGGCATATCTTCATTTGACAGTTTTTGTTTCTTTCTTTTCTCATATCTCATTGCAGATGAAGATCTGATCAAGCATGGCTGGCCTGAAGATATCTGGTAAGTAACAATTTTGGTTCTGCCCTCTGTAGATCATCATTTCCTTTCTTAGACTCGGCCAAGCACTCAAACTAGAATCATGCTTTGTACTGTGGTTTATGGGTCTTCAGGGGTAAACAGCTGACTGCCAGTTCCCTTCATTTCTAATTATCTTGCAAGTTGGAAATGATGTTTTTGGGTTTGATCTCAGGCTTGAGAGCAAAGGCCTCTAGGACACAGGCCTTCTTTTTCCTCCTTTTTGTCTCCACGCCATAGTAAGTTACTGAGACCACACCTTACTTAAATATTCAGGCCACTGTTCTTGAGTGGAAAAATGAAGCCTTCACATGAAGCAATGAAGAAAATAGATACAAGCATCCATGCGGATGGAATAGACGGAGGTTCTGACTGGTCCAGCTTTAAAAGAAGCACACTTGTTTTCCTTTGTCTTCTAAACTCCCTGATGAGTTTAGCTCTGTCTTGATCCAACCCCAACGCCTTCCTAAAATAATTTATGTGAACTGTTTTAAATAATAACATACACTTTCTTAGTCTCCCTTTGAGATAATTTATTTTGCTCACAAAACCCAGTCCAAAAAAAAAGAATACCAAACAAACAAAAAGACTTCATTTAAGCTGAATTCTTTTCTCTGTCTTAGAACACCATATAGACTTCTGCCATTCAGACCTGGGACCTTTTATGAATACATGGGCTTCTGTCCTATAATACTCTCACACCCAGTCTACTTTCTTTTTCTTCATCTTCAGCTTACACGACTGACTCTGACCCTAGTATTGTCTCTCTTCTGGAGCACAGTCCTGCCTATGGAGTGGGTTATCATCTTCCTGACTCCTCATACCTCCTACCAAATGCTATCCCTGAAGATAAAGGCACCTGGGTCCCATTTGCTTTATTATGATACTGAACATCTATCAAGCACTTAACTATATGCCAAATACTAAGTGTTTACCTCCATTAATACATTTAATTTCACAACAACCCTGTGAAATAGATATTAATATTTTGCCCATTTTTTCAGATGAGGAAATTAAGGTTAAGAGAAACTGACTGGGTCTGCTTTGTCTGCTTCTGGCTCTGGCTCCGGTTCTAAGTCACTGCTTCTGTCTCCTCCAGGCTGCTACTCTTTTGGCTTCAACTCCTTTCTTCTCCCAGGCTGTTGCTGCAGCTCTCTCTGGACCTCTTTTCTCTAAATGTGGACACAGACCCTTCCTTAATTCCCTCTGGTGATAGAGTTGAGGCTACTGCTTTTTAGAAGAGTTGATTTAATTTTCTTTTTTTTTTTTGAGATGGAGTTTCGCCCTTGTTGCCCAGGCTGGAGTGCAATGGCGTGTGATCTCGGCTCACTGTAACCTCTACCTCCCGAGTTCAAGAGATTCTCCTGCCTCAGCCTACCGAGTAGCTGGGACTACAGGCGCCCACCATCATGCCTGGCTAAGTTTTTGTATTTTTAGTAGAGACTGGGGCTATGCTATCACCATGTTGGCCAGGCTGGTCTCGAACTCCTAACCTCAGGTGATCCACCTGCATTGGCCTCCCAAAGTGCCGGGATTACAGCGTGAGCCACCGCGCCCAGCTGGAACAAAGGAATTCTAAAGGCTTTTTTTTTTTTTTTTTGAGACAGAGTCTTGCTCTGTCGCCCAGGCTGGAGTGCAGTGGCACAATCTTGGCTCACTGCAAGCTCCGCCTCCCGGGTTCACGCCATTCTCCTGCCTCAGCCTCTCCGAGTAGCTGGGACTACAGGCGCCCGCCACCACGCCCGGCTAATTTTTTTTGTATTTTTAGTAGAGACGGGGTTTCACCGTGGTCTCGATCTCCTGACCTCGTGATCCACCCGCCTCGGCCTCCCAAAGTGCTAGGATTACAAGCGTGAGCCACCGCGCCCGGCCTAAAAGCTTTTTAAATCTGGTCCCTATTCCAGCACAGTAGCCTGTCTTCTAAATCCAAATATGTCATCAAGTTAAACCCTGCTTGGTGCTCTCTTGCCTCAAGTGGGCAGTGTGCAATGCTGAAAACATCCAGACTGGGGCTGCCCGCCTTCCTAGGGCCTGAGACAGTAAGCTGTATGAGGACAATGATCACCTATTTCATTAACTACTGTGTCCCCAGTACCTAGCATAGGTCCTGGCACATAGTAGGTATCGAGTAAATATTTGTTGATTTCCTAATTGACTCTCTGCCAGCATAGAAGCAGTCTCCATGGATATTTCCCTACAGTGGCCGCATCACGGTTATCTCCATTTTGAGCTTCTGCCACCCCCAGCTGGATGATTTTCAGTTGTTTTTAAAGACCGGCGATCTCCAGACTGTCATGGGAATAAGAATGTCTGCACCTGTTAGGCAGTTAGCTGATGGAAATTTTTAACCTATCAGGTTTGAGGCATAAATACCTGCATAGAGAAGGTTACATAATCAGATGCAGCCTGAAAATCAGTGTACCACAGCCTTCTACCTGACTTTCATTTGTTTAATTAAATAAATGGAAGAGAAATTTCCACTTTACAACCCACATCCAATAAATTATGACCTCAGTTTTTCATTTCATTACGGTTAGTACTTCCCAAATTGGTCTACAGATACCGAGAGGCCCATTTTGACCCCCTTTAGTAGTCTTGAGATGAATGTTGTTGGATGTGATTGGCTTTTACCTTCAGAAGCTACATTAGAGGTGTGATGTGAGTAGGTGTAGACCTCAAAACCCATTCCAGCTGTCGATTTTGGACATATTCCAGGGAGTGCTAAGAATGATCCTGAGTTGATCACCATTCCAGGGTGGGGTGTTCACCTGCTTCACTTTGTGGAGCTTTTGAATCATTCATTACCTCTGTGAATGTCAGCATCTGAATTTATCCTGGAAAACCTCCTGAGGCTCTTTTAAGCAAAGGGTTTTCCTAGGAATCAGTGAGAATGGAACTAAATTCATCTTTTTTTTTTTTTTTTTTTTTTTTTCTGCCACGCCGCGCTCTGTCTCCCAGGCTGGAGTGCAGTGGTGCCATCTCAGCTCAATGCAACCTTCACCTCCCGGGTTCAAGTGATTCTCCTGCTTCAACCTCCCGAGTAGCTGGGACTACAGGCACCCGCCACCGTGCCTGGCTAATTTTTTTGTATTTTTAGCAGAGATGGGATTTCACCATGTTGGCCAGGCTGGTCTCCAACCCCTGACCTGAAGTGATCCTCCCACCTAGGTCTCCCAAAGTGCTGGCACTACAGGTGTGAGCCACTGTGCGCAGCCCTAAATTAATCTTTAAATGTAGGAAAATAGAAATAGTGTGCATTTACTGTGTCCAGACTTCCTAATTATTAGTGTTTCCACAGACTCCTCTTTAAGTAGTTGGACAGCCGCAGCTCCAGGGCCCTGAATCTGTATCCTCAGGCAGTTGATGCTCATTTAGTGAAGTTTCTGGTCTCTGCATTCAGAAAAGGGTAACAGGGAGAGGAAGATAACAAGGATAAGAGGGAACTACGGTTATAATTTAAACTTTGAGTAAACGTTTAGAAAGATTTGAGAAGTCATTTGCTTCTGTTTTAAGGAAACTTGCTCAAGATAGTTTGTTTATAGAGCTGGATTTTTTCTCTTATACTTTCATCCATTTTCCCCTGCCCTTTGTAGAGGTGTATCTATCATATACAAACCTGAAATTGATGTATATCAGTAAAGTTGCTGTATTTTGGCAGTGATATTCCTGTGTGTGTTTTGGTTCTTTCTCTACTTATGTATGAATATCATTAAATATATATTGAATTATTTGGGTATTTCTTTTGACAAAATTCTACATCAGAGACCTTTAAGAAAAATCAGAATTCAATCTACTATAGGTACATAGGGAAGAAGATGTTGTAAATAGAGAACTGGCTTCAGGCAAATAAAAGTTGGAATGGGAGAAGTTACTTTTCAGTTATCTTGGTTACTAGTGTGATATTTTCCTAAGATTCTGAAAGAGGATAATGATATATGTCATTTTTAGATTTGCAAAAAGCACAGGTTTTTCTGGCTGGAAAATGTCCAGCTGAAGGTGATAATTAGTATGAATCTCTCACATGGGAATGCAAATGAGTAAGTGAACCACTTGGAGAAATATAAGTCAAATAAGATGTTATGTCTGTTTCTGGGTATCACTAATGATTAAGAGTAAAACCTAGAGTCATCATAAACTGTGTGCCAAAAGTGCCTAATATTTTTATGTATGCATAGTGAATAGCAAGATGACTAACCTCTTCAAAGAGGGCACTTTTATATAGAATCTTACAGTCTACATCTTGTACTAGGTGTGAAGGTGACCATTTTCACCTCTAAAACATTTATTAGTGCTTAAGAAAATGGCTAGAGAAACATAATGGGATGTAATGATGCCTCTTTAGGATTTTCTGAACATTCTTCAGTCTGGAAAGGTAAGGACCAAGGAAGCAGTATGACTAATGTATTAGTCCGTCTTGCATTGCTATAGAGAAATACCTGAGACTGGGTAATTTGTAAAGAAAAGAGGTTTAATTGGCTCATGGTTTGGCAGGCTATACAGGAAGCATGGCAGTGTCTGTTTCTGGCAGGCCTCATGGAACTTTTAATCATGGCGGAAGGCAAAGGGGAAGCGAGGCGTCTTACATGGCAGGAGCAGGGTGCCAGGGCTACACACTTTTAAACAGATCTCATGAGAACTCTATCACAAGAATAGTACCAAGGGGATGCTGCTAAACCATTCATGAAGAATCCACCCCCATGATCCAGTCACCTCCCACCAGGCCCCACTTCTAACATTGGGGATTACAATTCGACATGAGATTTGGTGGGGACACAAATCCAAATCATATCAACTAAAGTTAACAGAATCACGAAGTGGCAGTCGTGTTACCTTGTTTGTTGTGTGATGCTGGGATTCTGAGGGGGCATTTCCGGGTATTGGAAAGAGAAAGTCAAATTCATTTGGTGAATTGAAAACATGAAAATCTCATATCCTGAATGTTGCATAGATTTTAAAAGGTTTAATTAAATTGATAGATGATAGAGCCATAATGCAAGGTAAATTTAAGGGGTGGGGAACATTCTGAATGTTTTTAGGACAATGTCAATAAAGGGCAGTGCTCACCCAAGAGACATGTGTTAGTATCACTGTCAGAACATAGGGCCGGATGAACTGTTGGGCTTGTGAATTATTGGGTTACATTATTGAATTGTAACCCATTTAATGATGTGTTCTGCTTAGCGTCTTTAGGCCCCACCTAACTCTTCCAGCTCTCTATTCAACATTCTCTTTGGATTGTTTTGCTATCACTTGAAATTTGGGATGTCACAAACAAAACAGTCATCTGTTTCCGCCAAACTGTGGTTCTGCTAATCTCCCAGGCTGGCAGCATTGGAGACTTGCTGACTTCTTTCACTCCCACTTTTTTCACCTGAAATTCTTTTCCTTGGTTTTGCTCTAAGTCCTATGCTTCAGTCAGGGGCCAACCAAATCTCACTGCCTCCTTTTTATCATGAAGCGTTTGATCACTGATAGTTCTTTTTATGTCTTGAAAAATCACCCTTCCCCGCACAGTTAACATTTAGTATCTCTACTCATCTTGGCACTTACAGCTCCATAACTCAGTGTTTCTCGTACCTCTTCATGGTGATGGGGAGCCCTTTGGAGGTGGTGACTGTGCTTTATACTCCTCATGATGCTTCACATGTGGCAGGCATGGAGTGAAGACTTTTTAGAACAGAATGCTTTAAATGGCATGTGGCCTGAGGAGATGATTGTCTTGTACCTCTTGCTAAAAGTGGTTTTCATTCTTTGTAGGTTTCATGTGGACAAACTCTCTTCGGCTCATGTATACCTTCGATTACATAAGGTAACTGAATTTAAACATGGATTCTTGACTTTTCTCCTGATGATGCATCATATCTTGTTCTTTATCCTTTGCAATTAAATTGCTTGAAGTAATAAGTCGGTACGCAAATCTAAAAGTTAACAAATGAAGACATGTCTTCCCTCTGACCCAGGAAATCGCTCTAACATTCTAGATGATTTTTGAGATGTAGAAGGAGGCAGTGTACATATTTCCCAGCTAGATGCACTGCTTATCCCGTCACTTCCGGTGTGTTGTCTGTCATCTCTGCTTTCCTTTTCTTTCGATTCAGTTGACACTCCCAGACTTTCTGTCTCCTCCAGTGGATATCATGTGTGGCTCATGTGATTCTACTGCCTCAGTGAAGGGCCCGTGTTCCCAGTTATCATGGGCTTCTTTAGGAAGTTTAAAAGAACATGCTAGTAATAAAGGAAAAAATATTTAATGGCCCCTAATAATACAATACCATTATTTTTCCAATCTGTCTCTATTCATATATTTTATATAGTTGAATCATAGGGTGTATATGCTTGTGAGTGTACTGCTTTCTTTTTGATAAACTTTCAACTTTGGAAAAATGTTAGATTTACAGAAAAGTGGCAGGAGTCATACAGAGTTCCCATCTACCCTTCACCTAGTTACCCCCATCATTAACATCTTACATTACTATGGTAGATTTGTCAAGACAAAGAAACTAACCTTGGCACATTGCTGTCACCTAAACTCTGGACTTTATTTGGATTTCACCAATTTTCTATTAATGCCCTCTTTCTGTTCTAGTAGCCAGTCTAGAGTACCATATTACATTTAGTTGTGTCTGCCTAGTCTCCTCTAGTCTATGACAATTTCTCATTCTTTCTCTGTTTTTTATGACCTTGACAGTTTGAGAAGTACTGATCAGGTGTTTTGTAGACTATTGCTCAATTTGCATTTATCTGATATTTTTTCTCGTGACTAGATGGGTTATGGGTTTACGGGGAGAATATCACAGAGGTGAAGTGCCTGTCTCGTCACAGCATATCAGGTGCGTGTATTACCGTGACGTATCACCGATGACGTAAGCCTTGATGGCCTGGCCAGGGTAGTGTTTGGAGGTTGCTCTACTATAAGGTTGCTTTTCTCCCCCTTTCTGTATTCTTATTTGGAAGCAAGTCACTAAGTCCAGCCCACGCTCAAGGAGGTGGAGGATGGAATTAAGCACTACTTCCTGGAGAGGAGAGTGTCTATATACATTATTTGGAATTCTGGAAGGCACATTTGTCTCTTTTCCCCTATTTATTTATTCAGTCATTTATTTGCATCAGCCTAGACTCCTATGTTTATTTTATCCTTTGAGATATGTTCTGGAACCGGGTTATTTTACTCTGATATCGTTGCAGCTTCAGCTGGAGCTCTTTCAGCGGGCTCCTGTGCGCTCCCATGTCCTCTGACATGCTCCCATCCGTTTGTTCTTTGAGCACATCCTTGCTTTCTGGCACTACAGAGAGCTCCAGGCTTGTCTTATATTTTCCCCGTCCCAGCTCTAGAATCGGGCATTTCTTCAAGGAACGCTGGTTCTTTTCAGTGGTAATGGTGTTTCGAAATCAAGATCTAGATGGATCCTTTTGTAGTTTGAGTGCGATGATTGGCTGTTCATGTGCATGTATGAGATGTGCCACCCTTGAACCTTGTCATGTCTGATGTGAAAAAATTTAAAAAGATCTGGGCTCTGGGTGCGCCTGTTACCACTGGAGTGTCATCGCTTTTCGGCCCTCTGAGCTGACAGAGAAGGAGATACATGTATGTATACTAACCCATGTGTATGCACATATCTGTAATTGTTTCTGTATCTCTCCATATGTATTTATATTAAGCTAAAGATGAGCTCATGGGGATGGCTCTGATTGTCATCCTTTGCTACAGGTTGTCTTTTTGCCTTAAACCATTTCTAGTCAAAACATTGTTTTCCATGCTCGCACTTGGGGAGGCTGAGCTGGAGGATCAGTTGAGCCCAGTAGTTCAAGACCAGCCTGGGCATCATAGGGAGACACTGTCACTACAAAAAATAAAGAAAATGTAGCTAGTTGTGGGATACCCACCTGTGGTCCCAGTTACTTGGGAGACTGAGATAGGAGGCTCACTTGAGCCCAGGAGGCTGAGGCTTCAGTGAGCCATGATCACACTACTGCACTCCAGCCTGGGCAACAGAGCAAGACCCTGTCTCAACAACAACAACAACAACAACAACAACAACAACAACAACAACAAAAACACATAGTTTTCCAAAGTTAGCTGTAAGCTACTTTTTTTCCCACCCCTTTCAGTGACGTGATGTCCTATGTTTGTAATACAGTTAAATTCTCTTGTCCACATTCCATCTTGACATCCCCTGGTTGATTAGATTACTTTTTAACATGACATTTTATGAACTTTTTTATGTTGCTATATAATTTTCATATTTGTTATTTTGACTGGCTGCATTGAGTTAATAATATGCTGCAATTAATATGAAATTCTTTTGTCAGAATATAGGTTGTTTACAATTTTTCAGCATTATGAATCACCAAGAAATAACTTTTCATGAACTACCTTCTGGTTTAATTTTTGTTTTTTGTTTTTCATTATTCTCTTAGAATACTTCTTAGGAATGGATTTCCTGGGTCAAAAGATGTACATAGTTTGGTAACTGCTTTTTCGCCAGATTGCCCTCTGAAAGTATTGTGCTTGTTTAAAATGCTCTCTACTATTTATAGGTTTTCCAAAACCTTTTTGGGTTTTATAACTTTAAAAATAAAAACCTTTTGACCATTTTGATGAATGTAAGATGCCACTTCATTATGGCAATAATATTCACTTTTTAGTTTACTAGCAAGGTTAAACAGTGTGCCCCATCTCATACTATTTATGTTTTTGAGGACTATATGGTGAAGGAAAAGAGGATTATGAACTCTATGCTGGAGCAAAATTCTGAATTCTTTTAGGCAGCTTCTTGCCATTTTGGAACTATTAGATTTGGAGAAAATAAATTATGGCGTCAGATTAATGTATTCTTTGGGGGATCTGCTGTGTCAGAAGATGGAAAATACTGGTGGTAGCCCCAAGTTCACATTGCCACAGTTATTACTTGTTTGAATAGAAGTTCAATTTCTCTTTCTTTTGGAAACACGTAATGAACTCAATTTAATTTTTTTTGGTAAATACGGGGTCTCACTGTGTTGCCCATGCTGGTCTGGAACACCTGCGCTCGAGGTGTCCTCCTGCCTTGGCTTCCCAAAGTGCTGGGATTACAGGCGCGAGCCCCTAAACCCAGCCTAATGTGTCCAGTTTGAAAGTGTGTGCTCCTTGAGGAACTTTTACCTGATTAATTTCCTGCAGTAAATGACATAGCCGTTGTACTTAGTAGGTACCAAGGAGGTTGGAAATGCAGTAAGACTAAGGGGTTCATTCAGACTCTGGGGCCAGACTGCTGGCTTTGAATTCTGGTTCTGCTGCTTACTCACCACGTGACTCTGAGCAAGTTATTTAACTGGCCTGTTTCTGCCTCTGTAAAAGGGGCATCACCTCACTTATTCATCTTTGATTTTGATACAGATTTCTGTAGAGAAAAAGGATCAGTGTCATTTCTATTATTTCTTCCTCACAATGAATGGTTGAGATCTACCCAACAAGAACTTTTTTCCTGATTAAAGCTGAGGATAGATGAACTACCAGATGTCTGAGAACTAAAACTACACATTTTCTTTTGCGAGGAAGGTCATGGGGACCTCGGCCAGGAAGACATCCAGTTGTCAAAAATAGGCACCATTTTCCACAAGGTTTCTAGAAGTCAGAATGAGAAGAAAGAGAATAAAAATTCTCAGACATAATTGTAATTAATATTCTGGTAGTTTTTTTCATTTCCTGTTTTGTTTTTTTACTTATTAAGTGTCAGTATTTTTCATATTACAGCCTTCTCTTATTTTAAACAAACATTCCCATAATGCACACAGTAAATTTACTTTTCAGTGTTCTGTAGCAGTTGAAGAACCTCTGCTTTTAATAAAATCATGCCTAGTAGGTAAGGCAGCACATGTCCTTTGAGTGCTCCAGTGTCAATGGATAATGAGGTAGTGGACCAACTGGTTTATTTTTGTGTTTCAGGGAGAGAATATAGAAGACATCCCAAAGGAAGTGCTGATGGACTGTGCCCACCTTGTTAAGGCCAATAGCATTCAAGGTCAGTTCTCCTAGCGGTGTTTTTAGAATTAGCACTGACTTTCTCTATGTCTGAAATGGATTACATTTTAGTGAGCATGCTGTTGACTTTGGCCTCCATCAGAGGAATAATATGTGCTGTGCCTTTGCCATGTTTTGTTCTTTAAGATGGATGGCAATTTTGCTACTTGTCAAAGAACTAAAAACTGATCTCCCTACCCCTGTCATTTTGACGGTCCTATCTGAGTCTCGGCTCTTTTTACTGTTTCCTTACCTTGAATAGAAGGTTGTCTAGATCTGTCTGTACTTAGTGTTATTATAAAAAGACTTTGGGAAATTTGGTAATGTTGATAGCTAAGCAAGAACAATGTGTTTTATGGCTTTATTTTTAATGTTGTTTGATATCTTTATTTCTATTATTTGTCATTAGATTCTAGAATTAAAGTCCCCAAATCATGCTTTTCTACTTTTTCTTTCCCTCCTCCTCTTACGTACTTTTTCCCTCTTAAATTGTGAAGTTGTCAAGTCAGTTGATCTTGTTACTTCCCCTCCCCACCGAAGAGAATCTTATTTAGTTGGTCTGGGGTGATTCCCAAATATCACTGCTTTTAAAAGCTCTCTGGGTGATTCTCCTATGCAGCGTGGGTTGAGAACAATCAGCCTAAGTGTTTTAGGTGGGGCTTGGCATACTGTGCTTGGTGATTACCTGGTATTTATTTCTGCTATGCAAGATTTCATCTAATAGTCATGAAGGGTCAAGAAGGATGATTATTAGGGTAGGGGTGGGGTTTAAGAAGGGAAACCAGGAGGTGGTGCTCTGCTAAGAATGAGCCAGTAGATCCGATTTTAGGGTGTAGAACACAGGTCTAGATCGGGCAGAGGTTATTGTGGCTTGAGATGGAGCGGAGGGATGCTCCAGAGGGTTGGAAAGCAATCGTGGTTTGGGTAGAAGATAAACATGGGGCAGACTCACAGCTGATAACAGGTACCAGGAGTTGGCAATTACAGGACAAGAGCAGCGCAGCATTCCCCTTTCCCCGACTACACTTCCCACACCTTCACTTAGGCAGCCTGAATGATGAGTCAGCACCTAGCCAAAGAAGGTAGAACTGTTGCTTTACAGAGCCACTGATTTTCAACTCTATAAGTTAACAAATTATAACACATTTTGGGACATTCCATTTTATGAGGAGAAGAGAATTTTCTAAGATTTTCAGCTAAGATCTTCAGTTACTGAAATAACAAGAAGAATTGAAACAATCGTTATATTCTTTCCTTCTGTGTTCCAACTTCCTTCACGTGTCCTTATCCCTTCCTATGCTGCTGGCTAGCAGGCATGTCTTTGTTAAAAGAGCTTTGGAGGCCTTATTCTTGGCCCAGCTGCTTTCTTCTTAATCTCTTCACAGTTTACTAATTCTAGAGAAAACAAAGAGGAGCAAAGAGTCATGACACTGAACTCCTCTTTCTCTCCTCTTCAGCCTTCTGCAACAATAGCTCAGCTAGCAAATAAGGAGCTAAGCCCAAGGGTCTTGCTCTTGTGAGTCAGTAGAAGATGATGTGCCAAGGAGTGGAGAAAATGGTCATTGCTATGAGATTTCCAGAGGACACTCCACTTGTGGCACTTTGTCGGGACAAAGTTTTCCCCCAGTTTACCACCTGCAGTGCTCAGAACCAAGGGCTTTGGGGGTAAATTTGTTTGTCGCCATAGAATCAGCCTGTTCTGGGTCATAGGTCTAGAATCTTAGGTCAGCCTGTTCTGTGTTCACCCAGTGAATCTTTTCCAGATTAAACTTTTAAAAGTTTAGAAACTGTCTTGACTCTCCTTGGCCTAAACTGTTCAGTCCGGACTTCTGAAGCCAGCATTTAAGTGTCTCTGATTTGACTGTGGACTTCTTTCCCTTCACATATTGCACGCTACAGCCAAAGCCAATATTTGCTGTTTTCTGACCTTGCACCCGGCTTATATTGTTCCCTCTGCCCTCAGGTTTGTCTTTGTCAGTCATCAGAGTCCAGATTCAAGCTAAGGTTCAAGGTCCACATAGTGGATGTAGTGGTGGTAGTAATTGCTAACATTGATGGAGTGTTAATTACATGCTTGGCCCTGTGCTAAGTACTTCACAAATTATCCACCCTGTTGAGTTAGATATTATTTTCATTTTATAGAGGAGGAAACTGATCTTAAAGAGAATTAAGGAACTTGTTCAAGGTCTTAGAGGTCTGAAGTACAGTAGAGACTGGATTTGATGTCACCCCATTTGGCTCAAGTCTGCTGCCGTAACCCCTGAGCTCTGTGAGCCTCCTCGATGAAGGCTTTTCCTTCTTCAGCTTTGAGTGGCCCCACTTTCTCTGTGCTGTCTTAGCAGTTTCCTGTAGCTTTCCAACAGCATTTGATCAGTTCCCCTTTTAATCCAAGTTATTTATGTGCTTACCCTGCTCCATTAGAATCGTGGAGAGCAGGATTCATTGTCTGGTCATGTTTGTGTCCCCCACAGTGCCTTGCACATGGAGATTTTCTAAAGAAACTTTATTTAGAAAAAACTTTCAGATATACAGAAAAGTTGCAAGAATAGTACGGCTACCATATACCATTCACTTAGATTCATCAATTTTTAAATTTTTCCATATTTATTTGCTTTATATATTGCATACCCATTAACCTTTTTAGCTGAACCATCTGAAGCGAAATTGTAGATATCATGACCCTTGAACATGTTCCTCTGAAGAACACGGACATTGTCTTAAATAACTGTATTACAGTGGTAAAATTCAGGAAGTTTAACATGGATAGAATACCGTGTTCTGATATTACAGTCCGTATTTAAGTTTTGCCACTTGTCCCACTACTGTTTCGTTATAGCTTTTTTTTGGATCCAGAGCCATGTGCTGTATTTACTTGCACTGTATTTACTTCTCTTTAGTCTTCTTTAATCCAGAGATGCTGTTTTGTCTTTCAAAAAGTACAGACTAGTTGTAGTAATGGGATTACTAACCCACAGTTGGGGTTTGTCTGATCCTTCCTCTGGATTAGAATCCCATCATGCACTTTGGGGGAAGGAATATTACATAAGTGAAGTTTTGCACATTATAGTCAGGCAGCACATGATGTCATTTTCCGCCATATTTAGTGGTGTTAACCTTGACCACTTGGGTAAAGTGGTCTTCCAGCTTTTTCCAGTGTACATGGGGATTTAATAAACATTGAAATCTCGCCGTCTAATTTGGAAGGACCAGAGAGAGTGTCAAACCAGTGATCAAACTGCGATTTCCAGAGCTGCCAGGGAGGGTATTGGGGGTAGAGGGCATGAGTGGTGGAGGCGGCGGTGCAAGGGGCAGGAGGAGGAGTGAACAGGGTACCTGGCACTTCTTCCATCCAGAGCACCTCTGCTTTGATGACTTCTGTGTTTTCTTTGGTAAAAGGGTTCCACTGCTGAAAGAAACTATAAGCAAAAACTGTTAAACTAGTCCAATTTCCTCACATTTCATATGAGATTCAGAGGGCTGGGGGACTTCTCCAGAGAGGCTCGGCTAGCTCAAGGTAGTTCCGGATGGAGTCCAGGGCTTATGAGTCCCAGGCCATGGCTTTCCATTGCTGCTTAACCTTCAGAGTCAAGGACTTCTTTGAGAATCTGAGGAAACATATTCTGTCCTTTTCTTTTGAAAAAAACCACACTGATAAATTTTGCATCCAATTTTAGAGAGTCCTCAGAAGTCCCTGAAGCTAATCCATGGACCCCTACTTGCCACAGTAATACTTTTCATTTGAATTTTGTCAGCTTTACCATTTGCCTTTTGTGGGTGGTTTTTGAAAAAGTATTGGTGGTTTGAAACAATGGGTGGCCTGTTCATTCTAAGCCGTTTCCCTTGTTGGCTTATGGCAGTTTGCCAGTGGGAAAGGGAACACATTGCTCAGTCTCATCCTGCCTGCATGTTGAAGACAGTCTCTCTTGGCAGGCTGCAAGATGAACAACGTTAATGTGGTATATACGCCGTGGTCTAACCTGAAGAAAACAGCTGACATGGATGTGGGGCAGATAGGCTTTCACAGGCAGAAGGATGTAAGTGTTTTGTGCCACTGAAGGAGGCGGAGCCCTGATACTGAATGGAGTATCCTATCTTTTCTGTCTGACACCATTGTTGTTGAGGGCTGAGCATGATATATGTTTTCTAAAGGGAATTAAACTGGGTTGCTAAACCCCTGGAAAGCCTCACCCCTCTTCTGGGAGAATAAAACAAAAAGATGCAATATATTTTCTCCTATCTCCCTTAAAGGTAAAAATTGTGACAGTGGAGAAGAAAGTAAATGAGATCCTGAACCGATTAGAAAAGACCAAAGTGGAGCGGTTCCCAGACCTAGCAGCAGAGAAAGAATGCAGAGATCGTGAAGAGAGGAATGAGAAAAAAGCCCAAATTCAGGAAATGAAAAGGAGAGAAAAAGAAGAAATGAAGAAGAAGAGGGAAATGGATGAACTTAGGTATGTCGGAGCTGTGGCATTGAGACTGGCCTCAAAGATTATTCCCTGATGATTTTAATCATGTATTAGCCATTAAGAACGATATATTGGTGGAAGGAGGGACATGTAACAAGCTCAGTTTAAACTCAACCTTAAATCAGTTTTTTTAAAAAAGTCATTTATATTAATGTGTTGGTTAAAAGAATTGCTTGTTTATGGCAGCAGGATATGAAAGTGGATGAAATAAAATAACTAATTTTATTCATAGAGAAACCTTCATAGGTTATCCCTAGTTTGGTTTGGTTTGTAAAGTTCTTCTGGAAAGGAAAAGGTGCTGTGGGAGGTATTTACTATTGACTAGCTGTGCTATTTAAATAAAGTTGTGTTGGCTCTAAAAACCAATGCTAGTAACTCTCAAAGCTGTTTTTAAAACTCTTTTTTACATTTCAAAAGTTTAATGTAGTGAGGTCTGCTTCAAAGCACTACATTTTTAAACAGCTAAATAGTTCAAATACAATTTGGCTCCTGAAATTCTAGTGAAGAAGGCCATGAGAATAATGATTATGTTAGTTTTCTATTGCCATTGAAACAAATTGCCACAAATGTAGTAGCTTAAAACAACACAAATTTATTGTCTGTAGATTAGAAGTCCAGCAAGATTCTCACTGGGCTAAAATCAAAGTGTCTGGAGGCACTAGGGGAGAATCTTCCCTTCAGCTTTGAAAGGCACCCACATTTCTTGGCTTGTGGCTCCTTCTCCAAAGCTTTCCATGGTCACAGCCCCCTGTCTGACCACTGCCTTCTCTGCTTTTAAGCAACAGTGTGATTAGATTGGGTTAATCCAGATAATTCATGATAATCTCTCCATTTTAGGTCCTTAACTAATGACATCTGCAAAGTCTACTTTGCCGTAGAAGATAACATATTTATAGGTTCTAGAGACTAGAATGTGGATATTCTGCCATACAGTGCTGTACCCGAAGAGCCCCTAGTTGTTCTAATTAAAGGAAATTAATCCTGTGAATTCTCATCACAGAACTCCTAGATTTTTCTATGATTTTTTATTTGCAATACATATACCAAAAAGAAAAAAGGGTTACTGATAACATATATTGCCTTTGGAAATGGTGTGGAATCAGAAACATGTTGCTTAGGCATGTCCTAACCCAGTTTCCTTGGAATGCCTTGGATTCTTAGGAAGATTGTTGGGTCAGAATGTAGGTATAATGAACATGTACTGTTATTTATTATTCACATGCATGTGTTTCTGGTTGGGGTTCTGCTAAAACAGGCTTAGTAGCTTCATTTAAAATACAGTGTTCAAATGGAGAGCTTCAGAAATGTTACCCTGAGTTACAATCTGCTAATATGAGGCCAACTAACATATGTTTAAATACTTGATATGGCCTAGAATTGTGAGTCTGCTTTGTGTTTGAAGTGAAAGAAACGGTATTAACTCCATCAGTGCGGTAAAATTTGTGGAATTCTGAGTGATGCAGGATTTAGAGCAGTTAATTCTTTTTTGTTTTGAGTTTGGAGTGGGGGGAAATTGAAAACATGTCTTTTAGTGCCCTTTACGGATCGAACATAATTTTGTTTAGGAACATGATGGAACATATATTAGCAACATAAGATCACCTAATTTACTTACAACATTGAATAAGGAAGACTAGCTAACCCTTCTGAACATTTTCCATCTGCCAAACACTGCACTGCAAAGTGCTTTACTGCATTCTATCATTTAATTCCAACAATAGCCATAGTAGATTTTTATCTGCATCTTATAGAAGAGGAAACTGAGCCTGAGAAGCCATCAAGAAACTTGTTATAAGCTCATTTGGCTAGTTAGTCTCAGTCTGATTCTCAAACCTACACATATTACTTACTATACTCTTCTTCCCTTTGTTCAATTTATTCCATTTTAAAGTAATTTTTATTCAATATAAATCAATCAAGTAATTTATAGATGTCATAATTCAAATTAAACTGCGTGCTACTAAAATTAAGGACATTAGTATGATTTTTATGAGTTTCAAAAATTACAAGCATTTAAACAAAATTTGTCCACCAAAACACAGTTCCGTATCTTCTGGGCTTTTTTCCATAGTGTCATCAACATATAAAATACTCCTATTAACTGAAGGGAAGACTCAATCTTATTGAATAAGATTTTTGCTTCAAAAGTTTAATCAGTTCCACTTTCTAAGTTGTCACTGGTCATTTGTATTTTTTAATAATCTCCATGGATCTCAGAAAACCAAAAACAATTGCTATTGTTTTATAATGGTTTATTTCCATTAACCGTGTGCCACACAGACAACTTTCTGTCACATGCTGCAGAAGATGGAAGAACGTGGCACAGGGCTGCAGTGCCGGGAATGGGACGCGGTGACATTGCAAGGCTTTGCTTGGCACATCCGGAGCTACTGTTTGCTGTGTTCTGCAGCATCTGTGAAATTCCAGCAATAGGCTTTAAGCCCCTGACTTGTTTTGTAATGTGTTTTTATACATTTTGCAGTGCTAGCATTCACTTTAATTTCTGTCTTTGAATCTTCCACCCAAGATATAGAAATCTATGTCTATTACTTGTTTTAATTTTGCATTCTTTTATTTGACTTTTTATGTTACTGTACCAAACATTTATTACATCAAAATTAAGTCAACCCATGTAGATGTCGAAACCAGAAGAAATAAGCAATAGTCAGGGAAATGTCATAAATAGAGGATGGGTGAATAACAGATGAGAGGTTGAGGCAGTCAAAACAAAGGTTAAGGACTATGGCTACCTGAGAGAGGGATATTTAAAAGTTGAGATGCGGCCGGGCAAAGTGGTTCACGCCTGTAATCCCAGCACTTTGGGAGGCTGAGGCAGAAGGATTGCTTGAGCCCAGGGGTTTGAGATCAGCCTGGGCAACAAAATTAGACTCTGTCTCTATAAAAAATAAAATAACTAGCCAGGCGTGGGTGGTACAAGTCTATAGTCGCAGCTACTCTGGAGGCTGAGGTGGGAGGATTGCTTGAGCCCTGTGGGCTGAGGCTGCAGTGAGCTCACTGCATTCCATCCTGGGTGACAGAGCTAGATTCTGTCTCAAAAAATAAAAATAGAAAGTTGTGATAGAGACTGGGAGATCAGAATTGGAACCCAAAGCTCAGGTAATTGGAATGAGAGAAGTAGAAGACCCAGGTGAAATGGTAAGTCAGTAAATGTATCATCAGTTTGAACACTGACATGAACTTGATTTTCAGGGAAAGATTACTTCAGCATGGAGGATAATGTGGAAAGATTTTAGCCTGTAACTGACAAAGCAGGAATCCAAACTCAAGTCTAATCCTGAAGCCGATAGTCTGTATCGTGCTTCCTTTGAGGCAAGGAATGAACAAACTGGCAAGGCCAGAGTCAAGGTCACACACAGGCAAGTGAAAGAATGAAAAATTAGGTACATTGTAGAGTGACTTAAAAGGTTTCCTTTAGTCCAGAATTTCATGTTGTAAGTGATAAAGAGCCTTTATAGGTTTTGTGGAATATTGGGAAAAGGTAGAGTTACAGGATGAATGAAGTAACGTGTAGGAGAGGAAATGGTGAGACCATTAGCTAATTAAATGGATGACAGTCTCATGAAGAACCGACTTCTTTGTTCCTTTTTTTTTGTCTTATACACACCGCCACTGCCTTCTACTGTAAATAATGCTCTGTGTGCTGTGCCTCCTCGTGTTACCTGTGAACTCCTTCAGGGAAGCACTCGTGCATCCTTGCCTCCCCTTAGAGGTGGCAGAGTGCTTTGTCTGTGCAGTGAGTGACTAGTCATAAATCTTGAATATACTGAGATTAGCTTCCCTGGTATGGTGATTCCTTTTTTGTTTCAATTTTTTTTGTTTCAATTTTAAAGTAATTTTTATTCAATATAAACCAAGTAACTTGCATATGTCATAATTCATATTAAGCTGCATGCTACTAAAATTTAGGACGTTAGTATCATTTTATGAGTTTCAGAAATTACAAGCATTTAAACAAAACTTAAAAACCAAAACACAGTTTTTGTATCTTCTGGGCTTTCTTCCGTAGTGTCCTCAACATATAAAATATTTGTATTAACTAAGGGGAAATAATTCTCCATCTCATTGACTACAATTTTTGCTTCAAAAGTTTAATTAGTCCCACTTTCTAAGCTGTCGCTAATCACTTGTATTTTTTAATAATCTCCATGGATTCAGAAAACCAAAAACAACTGGTTTGTCTCTTTCTGCTAAACACGTGCCAAACATATCCCAGGCTGAAGTGCCGGGGTGCTGTCATAGCCCACTGCAGCCTCCAATTCCTGGGCTCAAGCGATCCTCCCACCTCAGCCTCCT
Organism: Hylobates moloch; assembly: GCF_009828535.3. NCBI lineage: Eukaryota > Metazoa > Chordata > Mammalia > Primates > Hylobatidae > Hylobates > Hylobates moloch. Next base: position 32,429,558 of record NW_026652297.1, on the reverse strand, counting down.
TAGTAGCTGGGACTATAGACCCACTCCACCATGCCCAGCTAATATCTTTATTTTTTGTAGAGACGAGGTCTTGCTATGTTGCCCAGGCTAATCTCAAACTCCTGAGCTCAAGTGATCCTCCTGCCTTGGCCTCCCAAAGTGCTGGGATTACAGGCATAAGCCATTACACTTGTCCCCTGATATGGTGGTCTTGAAGCCAAGATCAAAACTCTGATAGCTAAAGAGTTGGAAGGAGTGCTCTAAGCAGAGGGAACTATGTATGCAAAGACCTCGTATGGGAGCAGCAAGGCAAAATGCAGGACTAAAGTCCCAAATGTCTGAAGCAGCAGGGGTGAATGGGCACTTGGATCAAGGGGCCAGTCCATGCAGGCCCTTGCTGGCTGTGTTTGTCTTCATCCTAAGAGCACTGTGAAGCCATCAAAAGGCTTTAAGCAAGGGTTAATGCAATGAAGCTTGTGTTTTGAGAAGGTCACTTTGCTGACCTGATTGTAAAGGGAACCAGAGTGGGTGTGACTAGGTTAAGAGCATTCCATATCACAGATGGTAGCTTAGAATATGGTGGTGACTTGGGGTAGAGAGAAGTGGATTATTGTTTTTCTAGGTAAAACATTAGGATTTGGTGATAGTTTGGATTGAGGCAAAGGGCAGGGAAAAGGGGGCTAAGAATGACTCCTAGGTTTCCAGTTGGAAATGGAATGGATAGTGATGACATTCTTTGAGCTGGAGAACACTGGAAAAGAACTAAACTGGTTTGGTAGGGGGAAGACCATGAGTTGGATAGGGACATAAGAACCTGAAAATACCCTTGAGATCTCCAAAAAGATGTCAGGGAGGTAGTTGGACTAATGGAAATGGAGCTCAGAGGAAACTAAAGAAAGGTAAATTTGTTTTTGTTTTGTTTTGTTTTGTTTTGTTTTGTTTTTGAGACTGAGTCTCACTCTGTTGCCCAGGCTGGAGTGCAATGGCACGATCTTGGCTCACTGCAGCCTCCACCTCCCAGGTCCAAGTGATTCTCCTGCCTCAGTTTCCCGGGTAGCTGAGATTACAGGCATGCACCACCACGACTGGCTAATTTTTTTATTTTTAGTAAAGACAGGGTTTCACCATGTTGGCCAGGCTGGCCTCGAACTCCTGACCTCAAGTGATCTGCCTGCCTTGGCCTCCCAAAGTGCTGGGATTACAGGCATGAGCCACCGTGCCCGGCCCAAGAAAGGTAAATTTGTGCATCATTGTCACATAGATGGGAATTTTGACCCAGTGATTCTTCAGCCTGGGTAGATCCCCACAACTGGGCATATGGATCCAGTTAAATCTTCACAAGTGATTTTCAGATGCACTCAGGACTGACATTCTCTGCTCTCACCACTTTTGTTTCATCAACATGTCTTTCTCCTCCTGCTCATGCAACCTGTTGATCTTGTCTGTTTTTTGTTTGTGTGTTTATTTGTTTTTGTTTTGTTTTAATTCCTTGTGGATACCACTTACTCTTACAAGCTTACAAGTCTCTCCAGAGGGAAAGACTTACTGGTCTCTCCCTCTGGGTGTCTCCCAACTCATTATCTTTGACTGTGACATTTCTCCTTCCCACTGGTCTTCAGTTTTCAGTTACTACAGTTCATATTTACTTGGGTGTCTCACTATGGCTTCAAATGCAGCATGTCTCAAACCGGGCACATCTTCTTTGCAACATTTTCCCATTTCTCCTATTTTTTTCAAATCACCCAAGCTACAAACCTTGATGTCATTGTTGTTTCTTCTCTGTATTCCTTCTTACCATTACAGCTGTTAACTCCAGGGATTCATGCCCTCAAATTGGGGTATTGCAGTAAGCTGTGGCCTGGTAAGAGTATAAGCTTAGGAGTCTGACCTGGGTTCAAAACCTGGCATATCTTCTTATCTCTTAAGATCTTGGACAACTTACTTAATCACCCTGACTCTGCTTTCTTATTTTGTACAATGGGCTTAAAATACTCTGGTAAATACTGTTATCGTGAATGGACCTTCATGTCTTAACCACCTCCTCTCTCTACTCTTGTTTGCTACAGATTATTCTTTTCAAAACATTGGTATTATGTAGTCTCACTTTCCTTTGTCTCTTGGTGTATTTGTTGTTGTTGTTGTTTGAGATGGAGTCTCGCTCTGTTGCCCATGTTGGAGTGCAGTGGTGCGATCTCGGCTCACTGCAACCTCCACCTCCCGGGTTCAAGTGATTCTCCTGCCTCAGCCTCCTGAGTAGCTGGGATTACAGGTGCACGCCACCACGCTTGGCTAATTTTTGTATTTTTAGTAGAGATGGGGTTTCACCACATTGGTTAGGCTGCTCTTGAACCCCTGACTTTGTGATCTGCCTGCGTTGGCCTCCCAAAGTGCTGGGATTACAGGCGTGAGCCACTGCCCCCAGCCGTGTATTTTTTAATAGTGCTTTTTACCGTAGTTATTGATGAATAAGTCTTATTTCCGCTCCCAGTAAGTTCTGGGGGTCCAGGCTTTGTGTTAGTCATCATTTTCTGTTTTCTTCTCATCCGATCCTCCACCCAGGCTTAGCACAGGGTCTTATGCATCATGGATGTTTAATAAATACCCTTTGAACCTCATTATAGCTTTACTCAGTTGTGTATTATGGCTTCTTGCTGAACACATTGTGTTCAGTCGTGCAATCAAGACAACATAATTGGGCCCCACATCCAGCCTGATTTCCCACTACTTTACTTTGAGAACCTACCTGAGTTAGCTGGATCTTCAGCAAGTCATTAAAGATACCATCCCTGTCTCTTTGCTCATCCCACTCTCTGGATCTGAAATGCCCCCTCACTCATCCTGCCCACTTGATTGGCTTGGTTTGGGTTCCGCCTTGTCTGTGAAGGGTGCCCTGACAGCTCCTGCCCACACTGATGTGTTTCCTCCTTTGAATTCCTGTAGCGTTTACAGTCTGAGCTGTACACCTCAGCTGTGAATCATATCAGATCTTGGCTGTAGGTGAATTTCCCCATCTGAAAAGTAGGAATACCTGTCTCGCCAAGTTATTGTGGACGTGGTGACATGAAACAAGTAGGAGAAAGCACTTTGTAAACTACCAAGTGCTGTGCACATCTTTTTTATTGTTCATAAATATTCATCCTTTGAATGTTGCAATCCCCTTGAGCGCAGAGATTGTATCTAATAGCTCTTGTGTTTCTTCTAAAGCCCCTGAGCAGTGCTGGATACACAGGAAATGTTCATCAAATATTTGTTGACTGGATCACCATATTTTAAATGTGTTTTTTTTCCTTCTAGGAGCTATTCATCACTAATGAAAGTTGAAAATATGTCTTCAAATCAGGTATGTTCAAGTGGTTTGCATGAATGTTTGCCTTGAAATAATTCACTAAGGGTTTTTAATAATTGTGTTACTGGCCATTATTGCCTTACATGTTGCAAATAGCTGACCGTGATTTGGCAACCAGGACACCACTCAGGCTGGATTCTATTAGGCACTGCACCTCCTTCCCTGTGGACTTTCTCATGTGTGTTGTTAAGTAGGTCATCTCAGGGAAAGAGATTGTCAGAGCTTGTCTACTGTGGCATACAGGTCTATTCATTTTATATTTACAGGGCTTTATTCTTTATTTCCCCTCTTTTCTGGTTGCAGGCATGTAAAAGTGCCTTTATTAGTGTTCTTTGTTACTGTGACTATAGAGTCCATATTATAATTGAGTGAGAACAAAATTATCACCTTCAATTAAAATAGAAGTACTTACCCTAAGATCTTATGTGACTAAGTGAAGCCTAAGTGACAAAATTGGTTGTTTTCATGTTCCTTAGGACCTGGGATAGAAAGATGGTGACCTATGACATAGTACTGAAAGGATCTTCTTAACTTCACATCTAATTATTTGATTGGAACTATGTCAGAGAATTATTGTCCTTGAGAGCTGTCTTTCCCAAAATTTATCTTGAAGTGTCTAGAGATAGCACAATTTAGCTGCTGTTGAGCAGTCTGCAGAAAATGGAAACTGGGTGGATGTATTTGGGATTTTGCATGTTTTGTAGTATAGTTTAAAAATATAGTCATCCCTCAGTATTCGTGGGGGATTGGTTCCAGGACTCCCTGAAGCTACCAAAATCCTAGTATGCCTGAGTCCCTTGTGTAAAATGGAATAGTATTTGCATATAACATATGCACATCCTTCCATATACTTTATCTCTAGATTACTTGTAATACCTCATTAGTGTAAATGCTATGTAAATAGTTATACTGTATTTTTTAAATTTATATTATTTTTATTGTATTTTTTTAATTGTTTTTTTCCTCTAAATATTTTTGAGCTGAGGCTGGTTGAATTCACAGATAAAGAAATCAAGGGCCAACTGTAACAGAATTTAAGATCCCTTACAAGTCTTCTAGTCAAACCCCAGATTTAGTGCATGAATTAGAAGTAATAGGATTTTACATCTTGTTTATATCTACATACTCTTCTAAAAATTTGTAAGAACAACATTCTTATTCCCGTCTCTATGAAGAACTAAGTTTATGAGGCTCCTTTGTGAATCAGAGATGTTTCTTTACAATTTATTCCTGAAAAATTCCAGAATAGCATTATTAAATTAAATAGAGCTTTGAATTCAAAGTTTAGAGACTTAACTGTCATCTGCTAATCGGGGGGGATTAAAAATCCCTTGGGCAAGGGAACTTTGTCACAGTGGTTGGGTTAGATCCTAATAAAGTCATTTAACCTCTCTGAGGGAGTATTCATCATCAGCAAAATGGAGACGTATTTCACAGGGCTGCTTCAGAATTAAAGCAAAGACAAATCGATGTGAAAGTCTTCCTTGACCTACTCAGTAAATAGTCATATTTTTGTACCTTATCCATATAGTCTTTGGTTGCTGTTTTTCCAGAATATCATTATGAAAAGATGAGATATGTTTAATCCTTTCTGGAAGCTAATTTTAGATTTCTTGAAACTATTGGAACAGTTTAACACTAAACAGTAGTCTTTAACATACCACAACTCAGATGTCATTGTTGTGGTTATTTTGCTTATTGAAGTTTTCTGTATTTTAGAGGCTACTTTCCACCAGAAATCTAGTCCCCATATTATTTCATGACCTTAGTCATTTCATTCTCATCATTATGGATTTTTAAAGTTTGTATGTCATTCTAGAGTTGAGAAATAAACAAATACACACACACACACATATACATACCTACCTACCAACCTACATACATACATATACAAACACCATCTGATCAGTGACGGATGTTAAAAGTCCCAAGACTAGGAAATTGAATTTGTAGCTCAAAAGATTGCTAACATTTCTACCCTTACTCTCCCTCTGTTGCTTGCAACCCCTGTTCCTGAGCTCCAAGTATGAATCAAGTTCAAGATTCCAAGGAAGTTTTGCACTGGGTGTTTTTATTCTCTCTTTCAGTGAAAATGTTTTTATAGTTTTTCTCCATACTTTAAAAGAATAGACTAATTCTCCTTGTAACCATCTTCTGTTAAGGGATACAGATGTTTGTGTTTTGTTTTGTTTTGTTTCCATAAGTTATTGGGGTACAGATGGTATTTGGCTACATGAGTAAGTTCTTTAGAGGTGATTTGTGAGACTTTGGTGCATCCATCACCCAAGCAGTATACACTGCACCATATTTGTAGTCTTTTATCCCTCACCCCCCTCCCACTCTTCCCCCTAAGTCCCCAAAGTCCACTGTATCATTCTTATGCCTTTGCATCCTCATAGCTTAGCTCCCACATATCAGTGAGAACGTACAATGTTTGGTTTTCCATTCCTGAGTTACTGCACTTAGAATAATAGTCTCCAGTCTCATCCAGGTCACTGCAAATGCTGTTAATATATTCCTTTTTATGGCTGCATAGTATTCCTTTGTGTATATATATATATATACCACAGTTTCTTTATCCACTCGTTGACTGATGGGCATTTGGGTTTGTCCCACGATTTTGCAGTGGTGAATTGTGCCACTATAAACGTGTGTGCAAGTATCTTTTTTGAATAATGACTTCTTTTCCTCTGGGTAGATACCCAGTAGTGGGATTGCTGGATCAAATGGTAGTTCTACTTTAGTTCTTTAAGAAATATCCATGCTGTTTTCCATAATGGCTGTACTAGTTTACATTCCCACCAGCAGTGAAGAAGTGTAACCGATACAGATGGTTTATGATCCAATTTAGAACGTGATCAGTTGATTTTTCAGTTAAAGGCAAGTGTTTATATAATATAGGACTTAAATTTTAATTTAGCATATACAGGTTCATCAAGAAGAATAATTACTGTAATTCCAAAACATAGCCCCAGACAAGTGGGGACTCTGCACATCTAACTCACAGCCTTTATAGGGAATGGCTTACTTTCGTTGATAATAACCCAGACTGTCTTACTGAGTTGTTCATCTTCAGTGTTTGGGATCTAAAGCTGGCATCTGAAGATACTAAATGACTCTTTCAAACATTGCTACTGCTTTTATTTCAGCTTAAGACTCTAGGGCAATCATAGTCTTGGCGCCTGGATATAACACAATCATTAGTCTGCTCTTTCTACAATTATCGAAGGCATTTTTACCATGGCTTCAGTACATCGTGCTAATGGAAGAGAAGCACAGAGAAAACCACTAAGTGAAGTTGGAGCTAAAACCAGACTTCACAGGAACCAATGTTTTCTACCCATATTGTATTTCTCTACCATCTTTAATAAGGGCCATGTAGATAAGCCTTAGTCTGATCCCTTTCTCTAACAATGCTGGTGTCAAGCAATGGGAAAGAGAAAGAAGATAAAACAAGTGCAGTGTTCAGGTTGTGACATTGGCAAGCAAATCAGAATGCACACTCTTAGTGAATGTTGTCCAAAAAGGAGTCAGGGCTCCACCTTTGTGTGTGGGCTTCAGGACTTGCTCTTAAGCCACACAGTAAAATCAGTCCCTTTGTGCTGTATACCATTATGCAGGTTTTTTAAATTAAAAAATGTGGCAAACCAACTAAGTTGGTAAACTAGCCTATATTTGACTTCCTAATGGCCTTTCCTATTAAAAAAGAAGAAGAGATCAAAGCCATGTTGTGAAGTCACAAATGTGTGACAATGTTGAGGCTCAAATTAGTGGAACTTAAGCCAGAAACAGTTTGCATATTGGCAGAATTGTTGACACGAGGACATTGAGGCAGCATTTGCTTGGTACATTTGTTGAAGGATCTGTCATGTTTTCTTACAGTCACATTTGTTTTGCACTATACTAGGTCAGGTGGGACTTACTTCATTATTTAGAGATCAGTGGTCACTTATTGCTGTGTATCAGGCCATGTAATGACACCTCGCAAAACATAGCTGTTAATTCAGCTATCTCAGGAAACTGACAACTTAAGGTGGAGAAGTGATGAGTGAATTTAGTTATTTTGCTTTCTGAACTCAGTGATTGAGATGAGAAGGCAGCTCACTAATTAAGATAATTATAAATTTTAAATATTGAATTATTTTCAAGGCTTTTATGGTCTCTTTTTTTGTTTCCTACAGGATGGCAATGATTCAGATGAATTCATGTAAAAGGAGAAAAGGAGAAAAGGACCTTTGAAAGATGTGAGTGTAGAGACAGTTGCAGACCTTTTGGTTTCATCTGTGTTCTGAAGTATAAAATACAACCAAAATTCTACCTTCATCCTACCCAGAAATTATTGATTTTCGAGTTTTAAAAAAAATTGTACCTTTTTTGCTGACAGAAAAGGATCAGATATGTATAAAATAGTTGAACTTGACAGCATATAACTTAAAGGGAAAATGTTTTTGCCAGAACATGTCTCGGTACCTTGTGAAAGCAGGCTGCCCTTGTTCTTGAGATAGACTTTAACATGAACCAGCTCTGAAAAGTACTTCTGCTGCTCTGGTCTATCCCTGGAAACAGATGTCTTGAAACACTTTTCATATTCTTAAAATAATCTTCACTTCTGTTAAGAAGAACATGTTGGTGGGTAATTATGCGAATGTTTCCCTGTCCCTGATTTCCTGATTAGAAAAAAGGGCGTATGGGTTTTGAAAAAGATTCAGAAGATTGTCAGCTTCAGTATTCACGTTCCGTGGTGTCATCTGGGTCTGTTAGTGTAGTGACCCTCAGCGCGGTCTGTCCCAGCGTTTACGTCCTTGCTTCCTCTGAGCAGGGGCCTCCATCTTAGTATCATCATATTTAAAGAAATTGATGATGTTCATCAAGGTGGGGCCTGTGGTAGTTGTTGCCTGAGCAACAGGTAACCCAAGCCACCTATGTGACAACTTCTGGGCCCAGGAGTAGTTTCTCAGCATTGAGGGTAAAATAGGATGGAGTGCTCTGTTGATCATTTGGGAGATGTAGGTTACCTGATTTGTGCCTTGGGATGCAGCATGAAGCAGAAGTCCATATTGCAATTATGATTTTAGAAGGAACTAAGCGTTTTACTCACACCCACAGCAGCAAGAATGACCTCCTGCAGCAGATATTCCACCTGTAATAGCACTTTGGAACTGTGGGCAAAACCAAAAGGCTAGTGTTTCCATTTATTCCACGTTGGTGTATGGGGTTGAACTGGAAAATCCCCTGAGGCAAAACTCACTGGCCAAATTTTGAGAGGGTATAGAAAATGACTTTAGAGATGAGTGGTTTTGTGTATGTGTCTGATGATATTCAGTCTGATGTTCTGCAATTTAAAAAGTTATAATAAAGTATCATTTTTTTATCTGGAAGGACATTGATATATGAATTCTTAGAATTTGCTATAAAAAGGTAGCCCCCATTCCACAAGCTGGTTTTCAGGGTGATCTTGCTCTAAAAAACCTCATTCATCATAGTCTCAGTCTGACAGGTTCTGCAGGGGGCTATCATCTTTCTCCTCCTCTGCTAAATGCCTCTTTCTTCCAGCTGCTCACTGGGTCAAAGGGATGTCCTTTCTTAGATTGATTGACTGTGAATTCATAGCTGTGCTCCTTCCATACTTCCAAGGAGCCCGGCTTTTACAGAATTCCTCTGTACCTCACACTGCAACACATGTAGATAGTGCTTTTGAAGAATACATATATTTTTACTATAGTATGAGAGGTCCTGGGGCTCAAACTTTAAACATTTCCTAACTCTCAGCTTACACTGGTTTAAAATGTCCAGGTCTCTCTGCTGAATTCTCTTGTTGAATTCATAGCTCTCCAACCTCCCCTGTGTTGATTCCTACGCCCCTACCCCGCAGCCTCTGTGTTTTATTTTTTTCCCCATCTCTGTTGGTCCCAGGGAAAGCAAGGAAATTTTCTTTTGAGGACTTATAGGTTGATTGCCCACAGGTCAAACTGTTGGCATTGAACTCCTCTCATTTCTTACCATTGGATTGTTCCCTAAACGTTGGATAGGAGAATTCGAAATTGTTGCTATTTTTGTGAGCTGTGCCCTTGATCAAATCTGTTCTGTGGGTCTGAGTCACTTTGCCAACACCGTCTTCAGTTTCAACACTGATCAGCATGCAGGCGAGGGGCATGTTTAATTTACTTCACTAACTGCTATATTCTATAGCTTTAGACTTCATATTTCTTATCCACCTTTGTCCAGGCTCACGATCTTTGGGCAGGGGAGCTTTGTCACCGTGGTTGGGCTAGAACAAATATTGAGAAGTTTACCAACACAGATGTTGAGAAGTTTATTGAAAGGCACTGACATTAGCAGAATAAGTGATGGACATTGGTTGAACCCCTTCAGTGTCTATGTGTTTTGTTGTATTGTCTTTAACTCGTTCTTGAAGCATAGATGTCAGCGAGCCTTTCAGCTATTCAGTGCCAGCGGTTTTCCCCACTCAGGAAAGATGGTGTGAGCCATACACACAGCAGGATTAGACGGGGAGAGTTTCAGCTGCAGCTTCTAGTTTAAGACCAAAGCTCTTCCTCCCACTGCTGCATCTGCCTGAGAGGGGAAGCTCTTGTTTTCCAAGCTGGAACCGTTTATGAGGAAAACTGAGCAGGGTGGCAAAATGGAAAAGGAACAATTTTCTGGTTTTTCCTACCCGTGATATTGAGGCCTGCTTTTTCTTTGATTTGAGGTACAGCATGTAAATAACAAATTTCCATATTCAAAATGATCATATTAGAGTGACTGTGAGTGACCTTTTGATTTTAAAGCAGACTAAAATCTGACCAGACCACAATGAAAAGTATAAAATTAGCAACTTAAATTCCAAGATAAATTTCAGCTTTGACCCACCTAACTCCAGTGAATAGGTGGCAGCTCAGAAACAAGGACGGCACTGCTGCTGCCAGAGCAAGCTCACATCCAGCTGGCACTTCGTGAGAGCTCCTTCCTGCCAGGCACGTGTGAGTTCAGCGTGGGCAAGAGACTTTTATGCACATTCTGTCATTCAAAAGGGAAATGATGCCAACCCCAGACGCAGCATGTCCTGAATGAATGATCTGTAAAATACAATAATAAAAGCTTATAGTTTGAGTAGAACTGTGTGTGTGTGAGAGATTTCACTTCTTATTTTCTCCTGCAAGTTCCAGTCTCACTGATGGGATATGCCTGCTTATTTTAGGCAAGTGGGGAGACAGAGGTACTTGCTCCCCATGTGATGATGCCCTTCACCCAGTCACAGCAGGAGGAGAGGAGCAAATCCTAGTAAAGGGAAGGTCGCCCAAGAATTCCAGGAAGAGGATTGAAGAACCCAGAGCTGAAAGACCACAATATTTGAACACTAGCACTTGGAGTTTACAGCTTGACCCTCTGCTCTCCCAAAATTCCTGGGGGTCTGCCTGAAATTTTGGCCAAGGCAAGCCTGCAAATGTGAAGACTTACTGGGTGGTTTCATGGATGACTGTAGGGCTATGGATTGTGTTCTGTTGATAGATTTTCACCTCTTTTATGATAGAGTTTACACTATTGTGAGAATGCTTGCAGGGAGGTTTTAGGCTCAGAGGAGCCACGCAAACATATAAGTTTTTCTCCCAGCTGTAAAAGCATATTTGAATTCTTAAATGTTTACCAGAGCACATTTGGTTTACATTTCTAGCCAGGGCAATACCTGCATCCGTTGGTTTTAACTCCCTTAGCTGCTAGCGTTCTGGGGTTTAAATGTTTAAGTAAATTGGTCTATATAGGGAATGTAGTTTGAAACCAGAATTTTTGTACAGAAAAATTTAGAGATGTGTGTATATACTAGGTGACTTAGCAGTGCAGTGAAAATACAAATACCTACCCAATGCCATCTTTTAACCCAGGTTTATCATTAGATTATACATACCTCTTTTTCTGTCTTAAATTGATTGCTAAGTTTCTGTCTTAAATTGATTGCTTAGACAAAACTAATGAAATCTTTATGATATCATTATTGCGTCAATTTTTGGAGGGGCTGTGAGCTTTCTACCTTAGCGGTGTGACTATAGGTCTACACCATAGCCAGATGAAACAAGAAACTGGTCTCTGCCCTTGGCATGTGCTGAGTGGCACCGACCTGGCAAGGAATGGCGGCCAGAGGAAATTATTGCTCACTCTAGAAATCCATGTAGCTTTTCTAGTTCTCAAGGCTGGTGAGTGGGTGTCAATATTTAAAGCTGAAAAAAAAAAAAAAGAAATTCTCCAAAGTCAGTGTTGTGTTTTGTTCCAACATCAATCCCATCTTGTAACCACTGCAGTGAAAATATAAGACAAATAGCCTGACATTTCACATCCTGCCTGGATGAGGCCTTAGCTGCCTGGGCTCCTGCTGGTGTTTTGGTTTCTGCATCAGCAGTTTGCTTTCCATAGACAAGGATAACATTTGCTTATGATTTCAGAAGAGAACCGGGATCTTTCAGGTGGTAAAGGCTGATCTGTCAGACTTGAAGCTTTTTGACCCTTGGCGAAGACACAATGCAGGGTCAGCAGATGAAAACCACAGACTGAAAAAGAGAAAATATTCGGGGCACCGTGCAGTGCCCTGGAACCAGCCTAGCCTTGCCAGAATCGTCTTCCACTGTGAAGCCCTGGTCTTCATGTAATATCCCTTCCAAACTCTGAAGTTCGTATTTTATTTTATGTACTCTGCATCAGTGAGGCTTACATAATATTTCAAAACTGGAATTGCTTTTAGGAGAGTCTTTGGAATCAGTTGGAAGGTCTGAAATAGACAAAGCTTAAGTCTGGTTCCCAAACAGCATTTTTTTTTTTTTTTTTTTTTGAGACAGAGTCTCGCTCTGTTGCCCAGGCTGGAGTGCAATGGCAAGATCTTGGCTCACTGCAACCTCCACCTCCGAGGCAATTCTCCTGCCTCAGCCTCCTGAGTAGCTGGGACTACAGGCACGCACCATCATGCCTGGCTAATTTTTTTATTTTTAGTAGAGATGGGGTTTTGCCATGTTGGCCAGGCTGGTCTCAAACTCCTGACCTCAGGTGATCCACCTGCCTACATCAACAGCTGAGGCAGAAGAGTGCAGTGGCTCAATCCTGTAATCCCAACACTGGGAGGCTGAGGTGGGAGGATTACTTGAACGCAGGAGTTCAAGACCAGCTTGGGCAAGAACCGAGACCCTCTCTACAAAATAATAATAATAATATAAAAATTAGCTAGGCATTCCTATAGTCCTAGCTACTCAGGAGGCCAAGGCGGGAGAATTGCTTGAGCCCAGGAGTTTAATTCTGCAGTGAGCTGTGATAGCACCACTGCACTCCAGCCTGGGGGACAGGGAGACCCTGTCTCTATTTAAAAAAAAAAAGAAAAAAAAGATAAAAGCAGGTAAACAAAACACACAAATCTCCGCTCATTTTAGCTGCTGCCTCCTCCCTGCAGGCCCTCTGTTAATGCCCCCAAAGTCCAGGAGGTCGTGGAGGAGTGGCCTCCCAGGATCTCCTGGGCTTTGGGGATCAGGAAGAATTTTTCCTTTCTGAAAAATAATTAATTTTTAAAAAATTTACAGGCATAGGTACTCATGGTGCAGAATCAAAAGGTATAAACAGGTGTAGGGTGAAAGTGTTTCCAGTTCCCCTGCTTGGGGCCAATCAGCGTTACCTTTTTAAAAATCAAAGGCAGCCAGGGGCAGTGGACTCATGCCTGTAATCCCAGCACTTTGGGAGGCCAAGAGGGACGGATTGCTTAAGTCCAGGAATTCAAGACCAGCCTGGGCAGCGTGGCAAAACCCCATCTCTACAAAAAATACAACAATAAAAAAAGTCCAGGGTGTTGGCAGTCGCCTTATAGTCCCACCTACGCAGGAGGCTGAGGAGGGAGGATTGCTCGAGCCTGGAGGTCAAGGCTGCAGTGAGCCGTTACCTCACCACTGCACTCCAGCCTGAACCTGAGTGAGACCCGATTAAAAAAAAAAAAAAAAATCAAAGGCAGAAGCTCTTGTTCTGGACTCAGCTGAGCTTGGGCATTCTGCCTGCTTCTAGGCCTGGCGGAAGCAGTGGCTCAGCTACAGGGAAGGGAGAGGGGCTTCTCTCTGCCCTTGCATCCTGGGGCTTGTAATTCAAGAGAGAATACCGCATTCCCACACCATGGGGCTGAGGGGAAGATAATGAGTCGAGAAATGAAGAGGAACAAGAAGATTAGGAGCTACTTGGTGTCCCTACCCTTGAGCGGGCCTCTATTTGGACACAGAGTTACAGGATGAATGGTTTCTTAATAAGCTCCTCTGATCCAATTAAAATCTGAGCTCCATGTAGAATGACCCAAAGAAGAAAGCCGTTTGCTTTCATCCCTGTGCTTGAGGGTGGGGCAGAAGTGGGAGTGTCTGCAGGTGTGAGGGGGTGGGAACAGGACTGGCCCCAGGCACCTCCAGCACCCCTTTGATCCTCTCCCCACGCCCAGCCTGCCAGAGCTTCCCAGGGCCTTGGCACCTCTTCTTACCCCATCAGAAAGGATGGGAAAAGAGCTCTTGTGTGGGTGACGATATTTAATGCACTGTCTACTGAAGGAAAGGGGGCACACACCATTTCCACTCCTAGACTTTACCTTCCGTGGTATGCATTTAGGATATAGCTCTGCTCCTTTTATTTATTGTTTATATTTTTAATTTTTAAATTTTTTTAAATTGGAGATGGAGTCTTGCTCTGTCATGGGCTGGAGAGCAGTGGCATCTCAGCTCACTGTAACCTCCGCCTCCTGGGTTCACGCGATTCTCCTGCCTCAGGCTCCCGAGTAGTTGGGACTACAGGCACCCACCACCACGTCTGGCTAATTTTTGTGTTTTTAGTAGAGACGGGGTTTCACCACGTTGGCCAGGCTGGTCTCGAACTCCTGAGCTCAGGCAATCCGCCCGCCTCGGCCTCCCAAAGTGCTGGGATTACAGGGGTGAGCCACCGTGCCCGGCCTCTGCTCCTTTTCTGTGTGACTTTAGATGCATGACTTGTCCTCCCCGGGCCTCCATTTGCCCACTGGGAGATGAGGAATAGAGCTAGAGCAGGACTGTACATTCTGGTGCTGCAGGGGCAGGTAACACCTGTGGGAAGGTGAGGAAAGTGGCTCACATCCTGTGAGCTGTGGGGGCTGCGAGGAGCCAGAGAGCACATAGCTCTTCCTTTAGGGCAGCTGCTTCAGTTATAAAATGCTCCCTTATAAAATGGAGTGTTATAAGGGAAGTAAATGAGTAAAGTGCATTGAAAGACCTGAACATGGTAGGACCGAAAAAAGCAAGTTGCTTGTTTCTCACACTTTCTTCAACAATGCTCTGAATTCTCTTCCCCGCCCTTAGATGCCATCTTGGATGAACAGATCAGATTCCATGATTTCCTGATCTCTTTCCAATATAGAAATTGTTATATATATTTGAGACAGGGTCTTGCTCTGTTGCCTAGGCTGGAGTGCAATGGTGCAGTCACAGCTCACTGCAGCCTTAACCTTCTAGACTCAAAATCCTCCTGCTTCAAGCTCTCAAATACCTGGGACTAAAGGCGCGCGCCACCATGCCTTTACTAACCACCTTTACTAACCAGTTAACTAAACAGCACGCCCAGCTAAGTTTTTAGTTTTATGTACAGTGGGGCCCCCTCCATGTTGCCCTAGCTGGCCTCGAACTCCTGGGCTCAAGTAATTCTCCCACCTCGGCCTCCCAAAGTGCTGGGATTACAGGCATGAGCCATCCCGCCCAGCCAAGAACTGTTCTGTTTTACAATGACAATTTCCCTTTAGATATGAAAAATTCTTCTCATTTAAATCAGAACTTCAATCTCACATATAATTGAGAACTTCAGCTCACCTCCTGGTTCACATCTGATACTTCACCCTGCCTCTTCCAGGATGCCCCATGGTCCCCCTCTTCCCCGGCGACGGCCCCTCCAGAATGGGGGTGGAGGCTGGAGAAGGTGGGTTTAGGGAGGATTAGCCACTGGATCCTCTAGGACAGGGGCAGAGAGCAGGAGTCAGAGAAAAAGAGGAGAGTCTTTCATGGCAGGCACTCTTATAACCTGGCTGTTGGCTGCCCCACTGCAGCAGAGGCCCCAGGGCTGGTTCTTTTCCACCCATTGTGGGTTCTTCAGGCTGGCTGTAAGGATTGTCAGTGCCGTAGTTGTCTGATCCTGGAATGCGCTTCCCAACTGGGTCTTTACAATCTCACACCCTTTCCCAGTCACAAAGATCACACCTGCAGCCACCTCTGAGACTTGAGTCCACTTCGCCGGCAGCCCTCGTCGGTGAAGTCTCAACAATTTAGCTCTCACCTGGAACCCAGATTTCTGCTATTGCTTCCCTGTGATCGAGGGAAACCACTTGCTAAATGAGGCAAGTCCAGTTTGGCTAGCTGCTACCACTGTCTCCCCATCCTGCTGTTGTGGGTAGCTCTAGCTTGTGTCCTGCCTTAAGAATTATCCAGGTGAGAAGCAGGATCTGTCCAACCCCCAGCCCATCTCCAAGTTCCAGAAGGCTCCTCATTTAGCTTGGTGTAGTAGGATTGGAAGAGTGGAGCTCTCCCTTCCTGGGCCCGTGGATTCCCTTAGGTGCAGTCCTTTACATTGTCATTTCTTATAGAGCTGTTGGGGTGATTGGTTTGGCTCTCTTTCCGTATATCATGCATTGTGTGTCTAACAACCAGAATCCCTTCTTGCTCTCTGCTTTGAGACTTCATGAATACCCAGTAACATAACATTACAAATCTAGATTTTTTAGGTAAAGTTTCCAAATTTTTATATATTGACTCAAAATTATATAATATTGTGTGGGCCAAACAAGGAGGTTGTCTGTGGGCTGCCCATTGCCCAGGAGCTATCAGTTTTTAAGGGCTCTGGAGAGCTCTGGCTCTGAGCCCAGTTTAGAAAGAGCTCTGGGTCTCCTCCAGTCCTCACGATCTGTGAATTTCTGATTTTCCTGGATTTAGTATGAGCCACTGGAAGGAACTCTAGGTGACAGAGTGTTATCCAGTGTGGATACCACCAGTGTCCTAGAGAAAGAAGAGATGCAGTGGAGGACCAGCAGGTGGCAGGAGAGAGTAAACCCTGGTCTCAGCGCCCATCACGCGGAGGTTCAGCGGTCCTTGAGAAGGCTGGACACAGGAAGTGCTGCACCTCACAAAAAGCTGTGCTTCCAGGGGGGTTTCAAAGCTCTTTGCCTTCGAAATCTTAGAAATGTGGGCGGAAGGTGCCTGAATCTTCTTCTAAACCAATACTACTTGTTGATCTCAGAGGCAAACTGAGCCAGGTGCTGTGGCTCACACCTGTAATCCCAGCTACTTGGGAGACTCAGGTAGGAGGATCATTTGAGCCCAGGAGTTCGAGACCAGCCTGGGCAACATAGGGAGAGCCCATTTCATTTTAAAATAAATGCTGTCGGCTGGGCGCGGTGGCTTACGCCTGTAATCACAGCACTTTGAGATGCCGAGGTGGGTGCGGATCACTGCAGGTCAGGAGTTCAAGACCAGCCTGACCAACATGGTGAAACCTCATCTCTACTAAAAATACAAAAATTAGCCAGGTGTGGTGGCACACACCTGTAATCCCAGCTGAGGCAGGAGAATTGCTTGAACCTGGGAGGCAGAGGTTGCAGTGAGCCGAGATCACACCTCTGCACTCCAGCCTGGGTGACAGAGCGAGACTGCATCTCAAAAAATAAATAAATAAATAAATAAATAAATACTGTCAAAGCATAATGCTTATATTTAAAATCAAATCTCTTTGGTTTCAGAATAAACTGTTTTTATTTTTTATTTTTTTTGAGACGGAGTTTTGCTCTTATTGCCCAGGCTAGAGTGCAGTGGCACAATCTCAGCTCACTGCAACCCCCACCTTCCAGTTTCAAGCAATTCTCCTGCCTCAGTCTCCCAAGTCGCTGGGATTACAGGCGCCCGCCACCAAGCCCAGCTAATTTTTTTGTATTTTTATTAGAGACGGGGTTTCACCGTGTTGGTCAGGCTGGTCTGGAACTGCTGACCTCGTGATTCACCCGCCTCGGCTTCCCAAAGTGCTGGGATCACAGGCATGAGTCACTGCGCATGGCTGTCGTTGTTGTTGTTTTTAATAGACAATGTCTTGCTCTGTTGCCCAGGCTGGAGTGCAGTGGCACAAGCACAGCTCACTGCAGCCTTGAACTCCTGGGCTCAAACAATCCTCCCACCTCAGCCTCCTGAGTAGCTGTGACCACAGATGCACACCACCACACCCAGCTAATTTTTAAAAATTTCATAGATGCAGGGTCTTGCTATGTTACCCAGGCTGGTCTCGAACTCCTGGGCTCAAGTAAACCTCCTGCCGCAGGCTCCCAAAGTGCCGGGATTACAGGCGTGAGCTACCAGTAGTCAGCTTCTATGTTTCCTTTGTGCATATCATGCACAGGTTTCATAGACTCATAGCCTGTGGAGGTTGGAAGGGACTTTAAGGGTCATCTTAGCTGACCGAACTCTTCTGTGACCTCCGCGACATCCCTAAACAGAAGACCTAAGCCTGGGCGTGAATGCATCCAGAGATGGGAGCTCATGACTCACAGTGACTTCTACCTGCTGCTCTGTCTTCTGGAGCCACACAGTACAAGTTGAATTCCTCTTTCATGTGACGGTTTAAAAGGTTTCAAGACAGCTGTCAGCTGCCACCTGTGACTGCCCCTAAACATCCCATTCTCTGTGATCCAACGGGACAGCAGGAAAAGCAGGCATCTGCGGACAGAGGATGGCTTCTGACATCCCATGGGGCAAGACCCCCCAACTCTTCCCTGTCTGCCTGACTCCCAGGGAAGGAGCAGCTCTTACTGTGCACGGTCTCCAGCCATGACTCCAGCCATGAACCCAGCCATGAACCCAGCCATGATCCCAGCTGGCCTGCACAGGAATAGGGTAGAGACAATTCTCCAAATGTAGCCTAGACACCTGACTCTGACTTACACCACCCATTAAATCCCCTGTCTTTTCTGCACTTTGTATTGATTAGATTATTCTGTTTTTTTTTTTGGAGGGGGCAGTGGTTTGGACCATGGTATAGGACTTTAGATTTATTCCTTAAAATTTCTTTTTACTATATAATGTAACAAACACACAAAAGAGTGTGTGAAAAGATATGTCCATTTTCAAGGATAATATTAATACAAATACTGTGTTATATTTCTGAGGTTAGGAAATAGAACAGTACTCACCCATCCTTCCTCAAAGCCCCGTTTGTACCCTTTCCTAATCACATGCCTGGCTTCCCCCCAGCTCTCCTGAATTTTGTGATAATCATCTGCTTCTTCTTCATATCTTTTATCTCTGGTGTGTATTTCTGTAAATAATACACTGTTTAGTTCAACCTGTTTCTGTTTGTTTGTTTGTTTTAGAGACAGGGTCTTTCTCTCTTGCCCAGGCTGGAGTGAAGTGGTGCAATCACAGCTCACTTCAGACTCAAGCTTCTAAGCTCAGGTGATCCTCCTGCCTTGACCTCCCAGAGTGTTAGGATTACAGGTGTGAGCCACCACCAATTCTTCCTATTTTGAAACTCATTCATGGAATCTTATTGTAATATTTTTTCTATGACTTGCTTCTTTCACTCAATATTATGTTTTGATGAATTTTCTCTGTCAAAGACATCTAGTTGGAATCTGCCTATTGAGTTATTTATGGTTCTCATTATTTCCTCGAACATAATTCCTTTTACAAATATATGTACATGTTTGTAAATATTCCTTCTATATTGTCATCCCCCAAAATTTGGAAGAATGGGATAGGTCTCAGAATAGCGCCTTTAGCAAACATCCCTTCTGACTGAGGTTAATCCATTACTTAGCACTCTTTGGGTACACTTAACCAGTTTTTTGTTTTGTTTTGTTTTGAGAAGGAGTCTCGCCCTATCGCCAGGGCCGGAGTGCAATGGTGCGATCTCGGCTCACTGCAACCTCTGCCTCTCGGGTTCAAACGGTTCTCCTGTCTCAGCCTCCCAAGTAGCTGGGATTACAGGCACCTGCCACCACACTGAGCTAATTTTTGTGTTTTTAGTAGAGACAGGGTTTCACCATGTTGGCCAGGCTGATCTCGAACTCCCAACCTTGTGATCTGCCTGCCTCAGCCTCCTAAAGGGCTGGGATTACAGGCGTGAGCCACTGTGCCCGGCCACACTTGACCAGTTTTTAATCCTCCTGATTTTACTTTAATCTGGATTCTATTCTCCTACTTGCTCACATGCTTGTCAAAAAACATCTTGCTTTAGAGCCATATAAAATATATTTATGGCGTCTTCCTGATCTACCAGTCTAGCAACCTTGCCAAAAAAAAAAGAAATGCGGCTTAGAGAACTTGTATTGACTCCTAGTAATTGCTGTACTATTTTCTAAATAACGTAAAGCAGCCCTTTGGTTTCTATAATTTTGCCTGTGATTGACGGCAAGTCATCAAGCCGAGAGTTGTGGGAATTCACTACTGACCTCTGGAAAATAAGAACTACCCTTTCCAGGCCAGGCGCGGTGGCTCACGCCTGTAATCCCAGCACTTTGAGAGGCTCATGCGGGTGGATCGCTTGAGGCTAGGCGTTCGAGACCAGCCTGGCCAACATGGTGAAACCCTGTCTCTACTAAAAATACAAAAATTAGCTGGGCATGGTGGCACGCGCTTGTACTCCCAGCTACTCAGGAGGCTGAGGTCAGAGACTCGTTTGAACCTGGGAGGCAGAGGTTGCAGTGAGCTGAGATCATGCCGTTGCACTCCAGCCTGGGTGACAGAGCGAGACCCTGTCTCTGAAACAAACAAACAAAAATAACTACACTTTTTGATATCTAGTCTTGCTTTCCATGGTTGCTCAAAGTTCACAAATAACACTTGAGAAATCTCCATTGACAAGTTTTCAGTACCTGGGGTGTCTGTCATCTGGGCTAGGAAGCTAGGAGTTGGAGAGGACAAGAGGTATTTTTAGTACAGAGAAGGGACCGACTGGGACAAAGCTCTTAATGATCGGCTTCCAGAAAGTGGTAGATGAAGTAATTTGTAAGAAATCAGCAGTCGGAGTGAGATTAAGACTCTGAGGATGAAGGGGAAAGGTTGAGACAGTCGGTGCGTGATGAAAAGCACACTGTTACAAGAAATGAATCAGAAGATTGCCAAAAGGAAGTGGTAGAGTTAGAACAATTTTGTAGTCGGTCCATTTAGCATGGAATGATAACTTTCTCCACCTGCCAATTCTGAGCCAAGGAACAGGAGAGAAGAAAGAAAACAAGATAGCCCAGGGCTGTGGATGCATCAGCTCAGGAGTGAACTTCAAGGAGTTCAGGTCATTTGTGGGGCAGCATCAGAGGGGCTGAGGGGCTCCAGGCCCCACAAGAAGGAAATCAAATATATATTAAAAAAAAGGTGTGGACAGGTGAAAATGGGACAGGTAACATGACTGGGGGTCTGTCCAAGAGATGAGTGGGTTATGGAAGGAAAGAGAAGGCACCACCAAATATGAGACTGAGCAGCAGATGCACAGAGTGGTTGATGCTGGGATGTGTTATGGGGAAGCAATGCTGCCTGCTGCCGAAGAGGGAGCCCAGTGTGCTGGTGGGAGGGAGAGATGGGTTCAGGTGGGGCGGCCATATCACCTGAAGTCAGGGACAAGTGGACCTGGTGCTGGGGTCACTAGGAGTAAAGGGATACCCTGTTGGAGAAAGTAACAGGACCAGATGGTGTGACCTTCAGTGGGGGACAATGGTGGATAACAGTCTGGGGAAGCAGCAGAAAACAAAGTGTGGTTTCCTACTTGGCCATAGAATGTTATGGTGAGGGGAGGTGGATAGGAGAAAGCTGCTTTGGTTAAGGAGAAAGGCTAAGGAGAAAAAAGCTTGAAACATCAATGGAAATTTACAGTGATAAAGCTGGGGATAGCAGGGCTTTCTGATGGCAGCTCAAGAGTCAGCCTTTAGAGAATGGGTCTGAGGCCAATGGCCAGGGGCAGAGCACAGCAGGGAACTGTGGGTGGCTTTTGGAGAAGACATGCTGCAGATAATATGGATGGAGGCATGAGGGTTTGGAGGTCTGTGTGGGGGCCAGGGGTGATCTTGTTGAAGCCTCACAACCATTCTATGGGGTGAATCCGACCTCTTTTTTATAGATGCAGAAGCCCAGAGTAGCTATGAACATAAACCATGAGCTCTCTGTGGGCAGGGCTGCCTGTGTCTTCATGCATCTTCACATCTACAGGAGTACCTGTCCCAAGTGTGGGAGTTTGTGCAAAAGGACAGTTTGTCCATTTGTACAATACCTGCAAGCTTTTCAGGAGCATGCAAAAAATGTACGAGACCTTGGAAAAATGTACTGGCTTCTAGATTCAAATAGAAACCACAATCAAATACATATTTAATTAATGTCTACAAATGTCATGCTAACATATCATCCTTATGTCTAGAGTTAGCATTCATAAATATTTCATTTCATTTAGAGACAGGATCTCACTCTGTTGCCCAGGCTAGAGCACAGTGATGCTATCATAGCTTACTGCAGCCTCAACCTCCCAGGCTCAAGCAATCCTCCTACTTCAGCTTCTTGAGTAGCTGGGACCACAGGCGCATGCCACCACTTCTGGCTAATTTTTGTATTTTTTCCTTTTTGTAGCGATGGCATCTTGCTATGTTGCCCAGGCTAGTCTCAAACTCCTGTTTGAGAGTTTGGCCAAGTGATCCGCCTGCCTTGGCCTCCTAAGGTGCTGGGATTACAGGCAAGAGCCACTGCACCTGGCCTTATTTCATTTTAAACTTGTAAATTGGAAGTGCACTTTGATTACTGAAGAATCATGGTCATTTGTAAACTGAGTTGCTCAAAGCCAAACATCAGAATTATCCCTGAGTTAAGGGTGAGTTCTAGGGTCCTGGGTGTTCCTGGCAAGACCCCCATTCCACCACAGTCTCACCGACACCATCTAACTTGAGGCCATTGGGATGAATCTCAATTGTCTTTTATCACTCTAAAGGCCAGAACTAACCATTTAAAAACTCTTGTTCATGGACAGTAAACCAATCTTGCCTCATTCTTTTGTTCTTTATATTTCTTGCTTTATTTTCATCTATGACATTTATCTGCCATACTGTATATATTTTCTATCTATTTGTTGGACTCAACCCCAAATAAGTTCCATAAGACCTGAAATTTTTGTTACTTCTCTGTCCCCAGTGCCTAGAACAGTGCCTGATTCATAGTGGATACTCAATAATATTGGTTGAGTAAATAAAATTTTTGAAAGCAAAGTTTTTAAAAACTTCAAAATTTTACAGCAAATACAGATACATATATATTTATTTAATGCATAATATGAGTAAATTTTATTGCATTTGCTGTGAGGTGGAATAGAGCTTTTAAAAAAGTAAGGAGCTCGGATGTTCTTAAAATGGCCTTACTCATGAAATGACGGAGGTGGCGAGGGAGGGAGGGAAGGAGGGATGGATGGATGAGTAGGTGAGTAGATGGATAATAGGTGGATGAATGGATGAATTGGCAGATTTGGTGAATAGGTGCGTGAATGGATGGGTAGGTGAATGAATGGATAGATGGATGGATGGATAAACAGGTGGATGGATGAATGGCTAGATGAATGGATGGATGAATGGATGGATGAATGGATAAACAGGTGGATGGATGAATGGTTGGATGACTGAGTGGGCGAATGGATGAGTGAGTGGATAAATAGGTGGATGGATGGATGAATGGATGGATGGATGGATGGATGGATGGATGGATGGATAAATAGAAGGCTGGATGAATGGATAGATGAATGATGGATGAATGGATGGATGAATAGAGGGGTGGGTGGATAAATAGGTGGATGAATGGATGGATGAGTGGTTGGATGACTGGGTGGATGAATGGATGGTTGAGTGGATAAATAGGTGGATGGATGGATGGATGCATGGATGGATGAATGGGTGGATGAATGGATGGATGGATGGATGGATGGATGGATGGATGGATGGATGGATGGTGATGGAAAGGACCTTAGAGATCAGCTGGAACAGAAATATACCCTAATTTGATCAGGTGGTGACGGAGACACGACTAGAACCAGGATCCTGATTCCTAAGCCAGTACTCTTTCTGAAGCCCCGCACACATAGTGGGTGAAAGATGGAGTAAGAGTCTTAGGTAACAGAGATGAGTTTATGATGAAACTCATGAACCTTAAGTGGTAAGGTCACCCGACTTACACAGCTCCTTCCCAGGCTGATCTCTAATTTTGTGTTTGTAATGTTACAGTCCTTAAGAGTCTTCTCAAAGAAAGACTCCTGCCAGAGTATATCCACTTCAAGCTTCACAAAATCAGGATCCACCTGATCTTGGGCAGAGACAGAATGGCCTCCCCTCACCACTACCAACCCCCTCCCCCCATACACACATCCATCTGCTGACTTTCTCGGTACCCTCCTGTTTCTTACTTGCCAGAGGGGGTGAGGTATCCTTCCTCACCTAGCTTTTGAGCACCCAGCCTTGAAGCACCCCACATCTCCTATAATCTCCATAACCTCTCCAACTGCAGTTCTTTTATGGGGAAAAGCCCTCATCCCTCCTCATCTTCTGACCTGGCCATCTCCTGTTTGTCCTTGAAGACTTAGCTCCAACATCTTCAGGAAGTTCTCCCTGATCAGCTGCAGGGTGAGTCATGGGCTTTTTCTCTGTGTTCCTTGGCTCTCTGTAATTCTTCTACATTAGCACTTCTCAGAGTAAATTATAATCAGTGAGTCATTCCCAGAGCTCTAGAGCTGCATCTTTTCTATTTTAGACCCCCAAGACATTTTGGTGACAGAGGTCTCAAAGAAGTCAGGAGGATTAGGTCTTTAAAGACAGTTGGGAAGGGAGACAATTAGTTTGCCAATTACTACATCTGCTTCTTCAATTGCAAAAAAATCAACAGCATAGGGGAATAAATAATAGGATGTTTACCAAGCACCTCTCCTGTGTCAGAGACAGTGGTATTTAGTCTTTTCGACTCCTTTGCTATTGTCAGAATTGAATGGATGAGAACTCCGAGACACTGAGAACTAAGGTGGCTTGGTCAAGGTCACACAGCCTAGACCTTACCTTCATTCCTTTTTTTTTTTTTAACTTTCATTTTGAATTCAGGAGTACAAGCGTGGGTTTGTTACATAGGTAAACTTGTGTCATGGAGGTTTGTTGTACAGATTATTTTATCACCCAGGTATTAGGCCATTAACCCATTAGTTATTTTTCATGATCCTCTCCCTTCTCCCACTCTTCCTCCTCTGAAAGGCCCCAGTGTGTGTTGTTGCCTTCTATGTGTCCACGTGTTCTCATTATTTAGCTCCCACTTACATGTGAGAATATGCAGTATTTGATTTTCTGCTCCTGTGTTAGTTTGCTAAGGATAATGGCCTCCAGCTCCATCCATGTCCCTGCAAAGGACATGATCTCATTCTTTTTTGCGGCTGCATAATATTCCATTCTTACCTTCATTCTGACGAAGGATAATCTTTATTCTGCCACCTTCTCTCTCCCTGTGTGAATAGGACCAAGCTTGCTGCTATTTCTGTTTTGTCAAAACCTCCACGTTCTTAAAGTCTCCCAAAATAGAAAAGCCTGAATTTCTTCTTGCAGGCAGAGTGGCTTGTTTTTGCGTTGGAATGCCTGCTAAGGTCTAAGATTCTACATATATCCTCTATTTACGTCTTGAGACTATTGGATTTCCCGGAGCTTAAGTGATTTAGAGGGAAAGAAAGTGATCATTGTTTCTTCACTTTCAAAAGGACACAGGAATTACATTCTGTGTTTCCAAAATTAGTTATAAGAATACAGACACATACATTACCTTTAAGAAGGAGAGGGAGGATAAAAGCATGCAAGTTTTGCTTTTATGCAGTCATCTGGGTATTTTGAAATTCTGATTAGTCCTAATGGAAATACATAGAGCATTCACCCCTGTTGTGTCTTCAGCTGGTAAAGCTACATCTCCATGTCTGATATTGCATCTTTTGTGGCCTGAATGAATTATTCTGCTGTTTTTAGATAGTTTTCCCAATAAATACTTCCCCATCCCCAAAAAGCCTGCAGTTTTTCCATTGGTCCAGCTTGCATTCTGCAAACCATGGAGCTGGAGTGCGAGGTCTTCACACTTCTGAGCACTGGGGGTCTGTGAAGTTTTGAGAGTCACAGGACTCCCAAATTCATTTGAAACCCATTCTTTGCCCAGGAAGTGTCTTCACTGCTGGCCTAATGTTTTGGGGAATGTTTTTTTCAATCCAAATAAATTAGGCAAATGTTCACAAGACACCTGACCATTTCAGGTCTTGCCTAAGCACCCAGTTAATAACTTTCCTCAAATACATCCTCAGGTTGCTGGGGGCAGATACATCCACAGCAGTCCAGTGACCAGAGGACAGAGTGCTCTGCGAGCACAGAGGAGGGAGCAATTCGCTGGCCTGGGCCAGGGAGTTTTCCACAGAGAAGGTAGCTTTTGGTCTGGATTTGAAGGATTGCTCAGAACTCAGCAGGTTGTGGAAAAGCATTCTGGGCAGAGTCTGGCAGAGAACAGAGGCCACAGGATGGAAAAGCGTGAAATGAGATAAGGGCATGCATGTGCGGGCTGCTCAGCATACCCTGGAGTACACAGTAAGCGTCCCTAAATGTTTGGGTAATAATACCACCTGGGAGTCTGGGGAGGTAGGATTGAGAGGATGTGGTTGGAAATGAGAACAGCAAGGAAGGTTTCAGACAGACAGTCAGACAGACTGACTGACTTAACGCCATGCTAAGGCGTTAGGAAGAGGAGGGGCATGGTAAGAGCCGTGTTTTATACTTTTTAAAATTGGTTTCTTTCTTTTTCTTTTTTTTGAGATGGAGTCTCGCTCTGTCTGCCAGGCTGGAGTGCAGTGGTGCGATCTTGTATCACTGTAACCTCTGCCTCCTGGGTTCAAGCGATTCTGCTGCCTCAGCCTCCAGAGTAGCTGGGACTACAGGCACGTGCCACCACACCTGACTAATTTTTGTATTTTTAGTAGAGACAGGGTTAAACCATGTTGGCCAGGTTGGTCTTGAACCCCTGACCTCAAGTAATCTGCCCGCCTCGGCCTCCCAAAGTGCTGGGATTACAGGCGGGGGCCACTGAGCCTGGCCTATTTTTTGAATAGTTAATACAATCACATAGTTCAAAATAAAAATTACATGGAAAGACATACATTGAGAAGTCTGGGCCCCATGCCAGACTCCTTCCATTCTCCCACTCTGCTGCTGTAGGTTATCACTTGTATTACATTGTTTGTTGGTGTCACTGTCATGTTTATTGATATCAGCATCCACATCTATAGCTATACACACATCTGTATCTGTATCTAACTATGAAATTTTATTGTAGAGCAATTTTAATCTTCCAGAAAATTTGCAAAGAACTTCACCTAGAGACTGCATTTCTGTTTCACCAATTGCCCTAATGAGATTATAGCAAAGGACCTAGCCAGGTTCCATGTCACACCCAGCTGTCACATTTCTCTAGTCTCTTTCACTCTGGAGCAGGTCCTTGGGGATTCCTTGAATTTCAGGCCCTTGGCATTTTTTTTAGGATTACAGCCCAGTCTTTGTAGAAGATCCTGAAATTTAGATTCATGCACTATTTTCTGACGATTAGACCCAGATTATGCATATCTTTGGCAGGGAAATCACAAAGGCGATGCCATGTTCTTCTTACCATGCCCTACGAGGTTTCACATGATGTGGATTTGTTCCATTCTTGGTGGTGTTCGTTTTAATCAATTAAGAAGATGTCTGCCAGATTTCTCCACTGTAAATTTCTCTCTCCCATTTTGTACTGAGGTGGTATTTGGCATGGTGATACTTTTGAGACTATGTTATTATTCCTATTTCTTATCCCACTTTCACGTACTAGTTTTAGCATTCATTGATTTTTCTGCCTGAATTAATTAATACTATGATGACTATAAAGTAATGTCTTTCTAACTTTACCATTCTGTCTACATTTATTAGTTGGCATTTTATTATCAGAAATAACTTTTTCCACGTATTTGCTTGTTTCTTTACTTAGATTAGATTTCCTATTTCATCCAATGAATTTTTGATGCTCAAATTGTTCCAGATTTGAGTAGCAGGAGCCCCTTGAAGCTAACTTTTATGTCCTTTCAACATGTTCCCATCATTCTTTGAGCATTTCCTTATTTTCTGGTTTAAAAGAAAAAGTTCCAGGCTCATCTTGTACTTCCCCTGCACAGCTCTGGGACCAGTCATTTCTTCATGGATTCCTGGTTCTATATATATATATATATATATAAAGAGATCTTTATATAGAGAGATCTTGCTCTGTCACCCAGTCTGGAGTACAATGGCAAAATCACAGCTCACTGCAGCCTCGACTTCCTGTGCTCGAGTGATCCTCCTGCCTCAGCCTCCCGAGTAGCTGGGAGTACAGGCATGCACCACCACACCCAGCTAATTAAAAACATTTTTTTTTTCTTGTAGACACCGGGTCTTTCTCTGTTACTCAGGCTGGTCTTGAACTCTGGGTCCCAAGTGATCCTCCTGCCTCAGCCTCTCAAAGTTTTGGGATTACAGGTGTGAGCCACTGCACCCGGCCTAAGAATGATATCAAATGACCAAGATGTCAGGCCCAGGCATGCTCATTTCTACTGGAGTGTTGCCGCTCTCAGGCCCTCTCAGTAGAGATACACTCATATACCCCTTTGCATTTCTATTTTTCTATGTGTCTATGTTTCTATCTATCTATCTATCTATCTATCTATCTATCATCTATCTCTGTCTGTGTCTGTCTACTATCTGTCTGTCTGTCTGACTGTGTTTGTCTGTCTGTCTCTACCTATCTGTCTGCCTGTGTCTATCAATCATCTATCTGTCAGTCTGTCTGTGCCTGTCTGTGTCTGTCTGTCTGTCTGTCTGTCTGTCTATCCATCTATCTATCTATCTATCTATCTATCTATCTATCTATCTATCTAGGTGCGAGGTGGGAAGGGTGGGCTTCCCAGCACGGGTGTCAGAGCCTGAGCAGGGTAAGGAGAGTGCCTGTGTGGAGAAGTAGCTGCTGTGGGGTGCCGGAGCATGGGTGGGGCGGGGAGGGTGTCCATGTGGAGCATTGGTGGTGGCAGCCCAATGCAAGGTATCAGAGCCCTGGTAGAGTGAGTAGTGGGAGCCTCATAGGACGGGAAGTGGCAGCAGCTATGGGAGATTGAGTGGGAGTTGGTCCAAAGATTAAGGAAAATAAAAGCCAGATTAATTTAAAGATGAAATTAATGAGGTGGGCATTCTAGGCTTTTGGACTTAGAGCCTGCAATTAAAAACCTGGGCTGGGCAGGGTGGCTGATGCCTGTAATCCCAACACTTTGGGAGGCCAAGATGGGAGGATCGTTTCAGCCCAGGAGTTTGACATCAGCCTGAACAACATAGAGAGATCTCATCTGTACAAAAAAAAAAAAAAAAAAAAATTTAGCCAGGCATGGTGGCTTGTGTCTATAGTCCCAGCTACTCAGGAGGCTCAGGTGTGAGGATCGCTTGAGCCCAGGAGTTTGAGGCTGCAGGAAGCCATGATCATGCCACTGCACTCCAGCCTGGGCAACAGAGCAAGATCCTGTCTCAAAGAAAGAAAGAAAAAGAAATTTAAAGAGTGGTTGTGAGGGTCAAATATCCGAGGTAACATATACAAAACAGCCTGTATGTATAAATGATATGTAAATGTAAAGCAATACTGTTTTTTATTTTCAATTCCTTCTCCTGAAGAGGATTTTTCTTGGCTCCAAGCATTGGAGAAAAGTATTACAAATACAGAAAGGGAGAAAACAGAATGGGTCCTGTGGTATTGGGCAGGAAGTGAACTCATGGTTTCTTATAAATAGATATAGATATGGAAATTGAAATAAATATAAATATAGATGTGTGTGTGTGTGTGTGTGTGTGTGTGTTTATCTCCCCTAGCTGTGTCCTTTGAGAAATCCTGATAACACAGACACTTTATAAAGCCATAAGCCCAGCTAGCATCCTGTGTTAGGCCACTCTTGTGTGGCTATAAAGAAATACCTGAGGCCTGGCGTGGTGGCTCACACCTGTAATCCCAGCACTTTGGGTGGCCGAGGTGGGTGGATCACAAGGTCAGGAGTTCAAGACTAGCCTGCCCAAGATAGTGAAATCCCATCTCTACTAAAAATACAAAAGTTAGCCGGGTGTGGTGGCGGGCACCTGTAATCCCAGCTACTTGGGAGGCTGAGGCAGAGAATTGTTTGAACCAGGGAGGCGGAGGTTGCAGTGAGCTGAGATTGCACCACTGCACTCCAGCCTAGGAGACAGAGCAAGACTCCATCTCAAAAGAAAAAAAGAAATACCTGAGACTGGGTAATTTCTAAAGAAAAGAGGTTTAATTGGCTCAAAGTCCTGCAGGTTGTACAGGAAGCATGGCACTGGCATCTCCTTCTGGGGAGGAGGCCTCAGGAAGCTTCTAATCATGGCAGAAGGTGAAAGGGAAGCAGGTACATCATGTGGTAAAAGCAGGAGCAAGAGAGACTGAAGAGGGGAAGTGCCACACACTTTTAAATGACTGGATCTCACAAGAGCTCGCAATGGCAAAGACAGCACCAAGCCATGACGGAACTGCCCCCATGACCC
Organism: Hylobates moloch; assembly: GCF_009828535.3. Taxonomy (NCBI): domain Eukaryota; kingdom Metazoa; phylum Chordata; class Mammalia; order Primates; family Hylobatidae; genus Hylobates; species Hylobates moloch. Next base: position 32,399,628 of record NW_026652297.1, on the reverse strand, counting down.
CAACACCTCCCACCAGGCCCTGCCTCCAGCAATGGGGCTTAAAATTCAATGCAAGATTTGGGCAGGGACAAATATCCAAACTCTATCACATCCTGATTGTGGTTTCTAAATCCCATTCTTCACAAAAAGGAACTGGTTTCCTTGGAGAAATGGCTGATTCCACAGCTGGGGCAGGCAAAGTACAAGATGAGCCTGGAATATCTTTTTGCAGCAGCAGAAAGTAAGGAAGTGTCCAGGAACAGTGGGGACAACTCAGAGAGACACAGAACCTGGTCTGAAGGGGCATCTGATGACCACATCTGAGATAATCTGAGCCTCAAAGCAAATAAGGATCCCAATGGATTATAATCCATTTGATAAAATAAGAAATCATGAGTACATACCGATGAAAATATGTAAATGAACAGCTTGAAAGTTTGACAAAGAATAGGGTATTTACACAATTTCAAAGTACATCTCCATGAAATGCTTATTGATTACAAGAGGAAAGAGTTACTCTACAAAGGAAACACCTGGCAGTCACCACCTTAATCATTTGTAATCTAACAAACGAACTCGTGTGTCACCTAATAAGATGCAGTGAGAACACATCACTTCCGTGATATTCTTGCCCTAGATGTAAAACTTGAATCTAATAATGAGAAAACATCAAACACAAACTGTGGGACATTCCACAAAGTGGCTGCCCTATGATCTTCAACAATGTCAAGGATGTAAACTTTAATAGAGGAAACAAAATGGTCAAATACAACCCATGATTCTGAATTGGATCTTTTGCTATAAAAGCTATTATTGAGATCACAACAAAACCTAAATGGAGTATGATTACTAGAAGTTAGTAAAAGTGTCAATGCTAATTTCCTGATTTTGATGGTTGTATTGTGCCTATGAAGGAAAATATCCTTGTTTGGTGAAAATACAACTAAATTATTTGGGAATCATAGGACATTGTATTAACAACTTATGCTTAAATGTTTAGGGGAAACAGTACTTTGTACTTTACTTGGAACTTTTTCATGAGTTTGAGATTTTTTTTTTTTCAAAGCTAAAACAATAGCATTTTAAAATGTATATTTTTATATTTTTACCATAAGTCCCAACAATCATACTCCTTGGTATTTACTCAAAGGAGTTAAAAACTTACGTCTACACAGAAGCCTGCACATGGATGTTTATAGCAGCTTTATTCATCAGTGCAAAAACTTGGAAGCCATCAAGATGTTCTTTAGAGGTGAATGGATAAATAAGATGTGGTACATCCAGACAGTGGAATACCATTCAGTGCAAAAAAGGAAGAGGTATCAAGCCGTGAAAAGACATGGAAGAATCTTAAATGCATATTACTAACAGAAAGAAGCCAGCCTGAAAAGCATACATACTGTATGGTTCCAATTATATGACATTCTGAAAAAGGCAAAACTATGAAGACAGTTAAAAGATCACTGGTTTCCAGGGGTTAGGATGGAGGGAGGGCTGAAGAGGTGGAACACAGGATTTTTAGGAAAGTGAAAGAGAATTCCAGAAAGAAATTCTCTTCCTGGAATTTCTGCTAATAAGTTATTGAACTTTTTGTTTTATTCTCCTACTATAATGGTGGATACCCGTCATGATATGTTTGCCCAAACTTATAGACTGTACAACACCAAGAGTGAACCCTAATGTAAACTATGTACTTTGGGTAATAATGTGTGTCAGTATTGGTTTATCAATTGTAACAAACACACCACTGTGGTGGGGGAGGTTAGTAATAGGGGAAGCTGTGCATATGTGGGGGCAGGGAGTATATGGGAACTCTGTACTTTCCTCTAAATTTTGCTGTGAATTTAAAACTGCTCTAAAAAAGGTCTATTTTAAATATATATAATAATTTAAATTATATGTTTTTGTTATTTTAAATACATTAATAAATACAAAAATATATATTTCCTAGCTCTGTCCATCAAAGAGGCTTAGAAACAATGACCAACCAGTAGCAATGAGTACTTCCTATACCTAGATTATAAATTCTAAATACCATTTTCCACCAAAAGGAATTAGGGTTCTTTAAAGAATTTTAGATTCCAGATGTAAGACAGAAGATACACAAGATAAGCCAAGAAGATGTTATCATTCCTGAAAGCCAGGGAACTATGGAAGACTACTGAGGTTGGTTCAGAGGAATTCAGGAACTAACTTGAAGAGGCCAAAGATGGTACTATTTGAGTACAATGAGAAAAATAAATGCAATGGATTGAAATGCTTCTCTCTAGAAGAGTTCCAGCTAGTAAGTGAAGATGCAATACCAGAATCACCATTTTGCAAACCCCTTATGAGCTAATGGAGCACTAGACAATGATCATCAATGTCTACTAACGTCATAAAAAGAGAGCCCAGGGCCTGGTGTGGTGGCTCACTCCTGTAATCCCAGCACCTTGGGAGGCCACAGTGGGCAGATCACCTGAGGTCAGGAATTCGAGACCAGCCTGACCAACATGGAGAAACCCCATCTCTACTAAAAATACAGAACTAGTCGGGCATGGTGGCACGTGCCTGTAATCCCAGCTACTTGGGAGGCTGAGGCAGGAGAATCGCTTGAACCCGGGAGGCAGAGGTTGCAGTGAGCTGAGATTGTGCCACTGCACTCCAGCCTGGGCAGCAAAGAGGGGAACTCCCTCTCAAAAGAAAAAAAAAATCACCTATGAGGAATTCTTGCTCAAAATCATATCTCGAATCTATAGATCTAACTCTCAGTTTACAGGAAAGATCTGGAACAGCAGAACATGTTTTAGAAATACCATCCGCACAACCCAGAATGTGAGAAACTCTATAGGAAAAATGGCCTGGTTTCTTCAACAAATAATCTTTACAAGGAAAAAGAAAAAAGAGGGAGTGGAATCCTACAAATTTAAAGAGACTTGAGAGACATCAAGTAAAGGCGATATATAGATTTCGGAAATTTGAACATTCACTGGATATTTGATGATATTATGGATTTCTTCAAAACAATCCATTTGTTTTGGAAAGTGGAGTGGCAATGACGCAGTTGAAAGACATGCGGCCATGGGGTGATGGTTTTCTTTCATCTGGGTACTTAATCAGTACTTACTGGTTCATTGTTCTTTACTTTCGTTATGCTTTGAATTTTTTCAATAACAAGCTTAAGGAGTGGTTGTGAGGGTCACATATCTGAGGTAATGTATGCAAAAGAGCCTGTATGTATAAAATAATATGTGAACGTATGGCAATATTGTTTTTATTTTCAATTCCTTCTCCTGAAGAGGATTTTTCTTGGCCCTGCACTATAAAGATATTGGGAAAAGGAGCCTGGGGGAATTATTCAAGCATAAGAGAAGTCTCTCCTTTTTTTTTTTTTCTTTTTTTTTTTTTTGAGACGGAGTCTCGCTGTGTCGCCCAGGCTGGAGTGCAGTGGCACCATCTCAGCTAACTGCAGCCTCTGCCTCCCGGGTTCAAGCAATTCTCCTGCCTCAGCCTCCCGAGTAGCTGGAACTACAAGCATGCACCACCACACCCTACTAATTTTTTGTATTTTTATTAGAGACGGGGTTTCAGCATGTTGGCCAGGATGGTCTTGATCTCCTGACCTCATGATCCGCCCGCCTTAGCCTCCCAAAGTGCTGAGATTACAGGCATCAGCGTCTCTCTTTGATTTTCTGTAATCAAATACCACTGAATCTGCTGACCTGGGGATCCTGACAGCTGGGTCCTAAGGCAGAACTGCCTGGGCCACTCCTTCAACCATCTGCAGGGAGGGTAATCTGGAGGGAGGGAAAGGAAGTGGGGATAGTGGGTGGCATCTGGCCAAGTGATGAAGTAGGTGAATCACAGTTGGCTGGCACCAGGCATCACCACTGGGTGGGGCCTGGCAAATGACACAGCTGGATTTCCAGGCTCCAGCCCTGGCCAGCATCCCGTGTCTCTGGGCATCTTGGGAAGCCAGCAGCTGCCTGCAGGACAAAAGAGCACCACAGCCCCTCCAGATTTAGGGGAATTTGAGGGTGAGCAGTTGAATCTGAGCTGGCTTCTATTGGGACTTGCACACCAACAGCCCCCAAACCCCTCCCCCTGCCTCAGTGCTGAGTCTCAACACTACTACCCAAAGATGTGCATGGTTGGATCCTCCAGAACCCAATGGTATCTGTTAAAGAGAAAATCAGAGTGGTATGGAAACCCAGGTGAGTGCATGGAGGCTACAGTGCTGTGGGCAGAAGGCCAGGGCCTTCATTCTGGTCCTGCCTCTTCCTGGCCTGGTCATGGACTTCTCCTCCCTGGGCCCAAGTTACCCCAAAACTTGGGTAAGGCCCAGAAATCTTTTCTTGTAAAAATCCCTCAGGTAATTCTGATGATCACCCACAGGTTAGATACCTGCACCCAACAAGATGGTCACTAAATCTTCTTTTAACTTAGGCTTCTGGAGAATGCACCTGCCTGATTCCTTGCCTTTCTCTGAAGACTATGTTCATTTAATTAAATAAATAAATTTGAGAAATGCTCCTTCAGGTGGAGAGAAAAGTCAAGTCAACATTTCTTGAGGACATATTCTGTGCTGGGTACTTTACCAACTTTAACTCTGTGCTTCCTACCCAGAAGACAGTCATAGACATAGATGTGTTTCAGCAACTTGCCTTTCTCCATTTTCCTGACTTTGAAACCAAAAAAGCTACTCTGTTGGAGATTTTGCACACTCTAAGGGAGGGAAAGTGGGAATAGAAACTCACATTTCTTTTTTGCTATTTTATTTACATTTAATTTTTTTAACTAAAAAAGTTGTATAAAAGAAACATCCAGATGTGGTTTTTAAAGTCTATAATGAACAAGTTATTATCCCCCAAACCTCAGCATCACACAATATACCCATGTAACAAACCTTCACATGTACCCCCTGAATGTAAAATAAAAATTGAAAAATTTTTTAAAGTTATTATCTGTCTTATATCTCTCCACATTCCAAAACTGTCCACTAACCCACCCCCAAGACAATTATTTTCACCCTTTCTTTTGCTAGTTATCTCTATAATATTAAAATATTATGCTTATTCTTTTTTCTTGATATGTCATTTTAGACATTTATAGATATATTTAGACAAATTTTTTGTTATGATAGAGTTATGAGATTGTGTAGCTCTTATTATGTCCCCCACCCCATCCTCTCAATATAGTTGAATCACTATTTTTTATTTTAAGTTAGCAGTCAGGGTTTACTCATTAAAGACTTTTTAAACATTGTTTGTAGCAGAGTCAAGTAGTATGCTATGATTACATTCTCTTTCCTTTGTAGCTTTTTGTTTTTCCTTGAGTTATTAATTACCCATATTTTCACCTCCATAATGTTCTATACTTCTTTTCAAAGGATCCATTGTATAACCTATCATATCATTTATGTTATCAACCTATGTTTTTCCTAAAGATCTCCCTTTCAGAACCCTCTATTCTTCTCTAGTTGGGACGCTTATTCCTAAGGTCTGCTGCAAAGGGTCCTCTGAGACGTCTCTTTACTGTACCTCTGAGTTGCAACCCCATTTCCTGGAATATACGACTTTTTCCATCTGGGTTGATGCTTTTGCTTTGCTGGCCTATTCTCTTACAGTTTTCCAAGACTGTGTGGATGGGAAGTAAATTTTCTGAATCTTTGCATGTCTGGCAAACATTTCTCCTGCTCTCACACTTAGCTAATAGATTAACTGGGCACAGAAATGCAGATTGAAGATAATTTTCTCCCATCATTTTAAGATGCATTTGCTCTGGAGACATTCAGTACCATTCTTCTTATTTTTTTTTTGGAAGTTTTTCAGTTCCTTTCTTTATGCTTGATGTTCTCAAATTTTGAGATCAAACTCCTACATTTTAGGCCTTTTAAATTTTTTTGTGGCAGGCTCTTGGCAGGTTCTTTTAACTCAGTGACATGCACTCTTTAGTTCTGGAAAATTTTCTTATTTATTTGATAATTTCTTTCCATTTTCTCTCTCTCTTTCTGGAATTTCTGCTAATAAGTTATTGAACTTCTTGTTTTATTCCCTAATGTTCTTACCTTTTCTCTGTTAGTTCTCATTTTTTTTCTTCTACTTTTTGGGAGATGTCCTCAAGAACATATTCTGGCCTTTCTATTGAATGTTTTTTTTTTCTTACTTACTAATTTTCAAAATCTCTCTATTATTAAATGATTGTTCCTTTTTTCATAGCAGCTAGTTCTTGTTTTATGGCCTCATATTTCTCTGAGATATCAGACTTGTTGTCTGTTCATACTTAAGAATGAGAAACTACAAAAGTCGATTGGAAGATCCGTGTACCTTATCACTTCGGGGTGACAGGGAAGAGACTTTGCCTTTCCTTTGAGGGACTTCGACCCCATTCAAAACAATTAGTATCTGGAGGTTTTATTCCTTGTAGACTCTTCAGTTTCTCTAAAGAATCATATTTTCCAACCTGAGGGAAAGATGCCCATCAGCAGGTAGGGCAAAAGGAAGGGGCTGGAGAACGGACTACCCCGTGGTTAGGCTTTCAATTGATACCTCCTTTCCAGCCCTAAATCTCACCCTCACTATTTGGTGCTTGGAGCCCCAAGTCCATGACCTCTTCTGTTCTTTTTCTCCTAAGAATAACCCTTGTCTCTTGCCTAAGGAGTAGGTATTTGACTGCTAGCATTCTGAAGATAGGTGGCTTTCCATCCTATGCCCTCATTTTCCTCCTATACCTCACCTTGTCCTCCTCCCTACCTGGTGCCTTCATGTTCTGAGCTACTTCAGAGCTCTGCGGCGGTGATTGATTCTTTTCTCATAGGTATCACTTCTAACTAGAACATTCCTCCTTCTCAGTCCAAAAATAGTCCCGACTCCTCCCACCTCCAAGCCTCCTCTTCTTCCACTGCAACATCCACTCAGTCCCCAAGTTTCATCCATTCTCCCTCTCCAACACCTCACACATTTACCTGCTTTCATCTTCTCTGCCTTCTCTTCACCTCCACAGCTCAGACCTCTGCTGCCTCTTGCCTGGATCCTTCCAATAGCTTCCCTCTAACAGTCTCTTCTCCATCTCATGTCCTTCTCTCCTCCAATCAGTTCTACACCCTCTAGCCAGAGAAATCTGATCATCTCATTCTCCTACTGGAAACCTTCATTCAAGTGTAGACTCAGGATGAAATCTAAATTCAAGCATGAGGCCGGGCATGGTGGCTCATGCCTGTAATCCCAGCATTTTGGGAGGCTGAGGCGGGCAGATCACTTGAGGTCAGGAGTTCAAAACCAGCCTGGCTAACATGGCGAAAACCCATCTCTACCAAAAATACAAAATTAGTGGGCATGGTGGTGCACATCTGTAATCCCGGCTACTCGGGAGGCTGAGGCAGGAGAATGTTGAACCTGGGAGGCAGAGTTTACAGTGAGTGAGCCAAGATCATGCCACCGCACTCCAGCTTGGGTGACAGAGCAAGACTCTGTCTCAAAACAAAAACAAAACCAAAAACAAACAAATAAACTCAAGCATGGTATACAAGGCCTCCACAGTCAGACCTTCACTTCCCTCTTCAGCCTCACCCTCCCTGAGCTCCTTTTCACCAAACATGTTCCATCTCCAGCCATGCTGAACTATTTCTGTTCCTCCATGAAGCCATGCTCTCTCTCACCACCAGCTGTATGCACACATTGCTTTTTCTTTCTTTTTGCAAGAACTCCTACTTATCTTGCAAGTCTCAACTTAGATGTTCCTTCTTACAGAAAGATTTTTGATCTCAAGACTAGTTTATACTCCTATCCTTCCCAGTGTATATCGCTAGGGTAGCAATTCTCATTCTGTTTTAGAAACTTTTTACTTGTCTTCACTAAGCTACAACTTCCTTTGGAGCAGAGACAATAGGAGCAATAGTTTGATTGCTGTTGTATGCACGGTGCGTGGCACATGATACGCACTAAGTAAATACTTATTGGACAAATGAATACATGAAGAAATGACTGGAGCCCCACGTCAGGTGCAAAAGGCGAGGTTTGGAAGGGCCAAGTAAATTACTCAAGGTCACCCAGCCGGGATCTGAACTAAGGTCCCTCTGGCTTCACAGCCAAGGAGCCCCTGTTGGGTGATGGGGCACCTCATCTTTTGAGCTGCATTTGCTTTGCTAGTCCCTGGCCTCTGGCTCAGAGATGTTGACATTGGCTCCCCTGACTCAGTTGGCATTAAAGTCCTATGATGCTCAGGGGTGGTTTTTATCTCCAGCTGGCCCCACTTGGGTCTGCCAAGGTCCCGCAGCTGCTTTCCATCAGCCCAATGCCTGTCATAAGAGACCCCAGCCCTGGAGGGTGCCAGGTGAGGTCACCCCCTTTCTCTACCAGTCTCCTTCGACCTGCCCCTCTTTCTCCTCTCCCTTCCTCAATACCCCATTGGAACATGCATTTTCTCTACCTCTGGCACCCGGAGAGACACAGGCTATGAGAGTTTTGATGGGGGATGCAGGGTGGAAAGTGTGAGGGAGGCAGCATTTTGGTGCCCTCACTGATCGCTCCCTTAATGAGTTGTGGTGTGAGTTCCATTTTGGTGCCCTCACTAATCGCTCCCTTAATGAGTTGTGGTGTGAGTTCCATTTTGGCCAAATTCACAGGACGCTGCCCTCCTGGGGAGAAGTTGGGGCTGAAAGTTGAGATTATTTTGCAGCTTCTGAAGCAAACATTCACTCAGAAAAGATGATGTCACCAAGGATGGTTGGATTACCCTGCAGGGCGCTGGCAGCAAAGACTCCCTCCTATCTCCAGCTCAGCCTCCCTCCAGAGAGGACACGTATAACACTCATTTCCAAACAGGAGCCAAGATGCTTCCGAAACGAGGTGCCCAGTGTCTCCTCTGTGTGTGTGTGTGTGTGTGTGTGTGTGATGGAATGCTAGAAACTAGTCATATGAAACAACCCCCATTGCAGATGCTCTGTGAATGCTGTTAGTAACCATCTAACTGTCTTCACAGCTGGAACGACAGCTAGTTCAGGAAACTTCTCTCTAGTCCAGCTCAACACAGGATCTTTCACATGGACCTGAAGGAAGGTGAGGGGTGTGCTAACTTGATGACTCATACTTTGATACTTATTTTGTCTTTGCGAGGCAGCACTGAGATCCAGGAATCCGTGAAGATATCCACTATTTTAAAAAATTAAATTTGTTCTTTAAAATTATTATTATACATTTTGAGGTGGGGTATTGCTCTGTCACCCAGGCTGGAGTGCAGTGGCATAATCATAGCTCATGGCAGCCTTGACTTCCTGGGCTCAAGCAATCCTTCCTCCTAAGCCTCCTTAGTAGCTGAGACTGCAGATGCATGCCACTAAGCCTGGTTAATTTTTTCAATTTTTGTAGAGACAAGGTCTTGCTGTGTTGCTCAGGCTGGTCTCAAACTCTTGGGCTCAAGTGATCCTCCTGCCTCTGCCTCCCAAAGCACTAGGATTATAGGCGCGAGCTACTGTACCTGGCCAAGAATATTCACTCTTCTTGTTAATATTCTTTCTCCTTTCCCTCTTTCACTCATTTCCTTTAGCTTTGACTTCTTCCTCACTTTGGATGTTCCTCTTTCCCCTTTCTCCCTTCCCTCTGCTTCCTCTTCCTTGCCCTCTCTCCCCTTAAGCTAATTACTTTTAACCTTTATTTATCCATTATTAAATGCCAGCCCCTCATCCTGCTTAACACCTTATGTGTAGTGTCTCATTTCATCAAAACTGTTATTTTCCATTATGTTTTTTTCCCCACAGGTATTTTTTTCTCACTGTAAAAAAAAAAAAAAAAAAAAAAAGTAGAAAGCACAGGTAAGCAAAAAACAAAAAACCACACACAAAACCACAAACTTTAAGTTACCCATAATCACATTGTTGCCATTTTGCTGTAGGTTCTCCCAGATTTCTGTCCAAGAATGAACCCTCCAGAACCTACTAGGAGATTCTTTCCAGGTCAGGAGTCCTGGGTTTGTAGTTCAAGCCCCATCTTGAATGTGCTGTGCAACCTTGAACAGATCACCTCCAACCCTAGTCTCAGTTTATCTAGACTGCACCTGCATACTGGGAACAGGCGTGGCTGTGCATTTGATAACCACACCCATTGCTGGTTGGGAGACCAGGTTTTTCTTTCAAGGGAGCCTCAGCCTGTTGCCTTTTGCCACCATTTTGCAAATCAAATCTCAATTCTGGGCCCACCCAGCCACCCGCTCCTGTCCCCTCCAGCCTCACCCTGACTTCTCAGCTTTCACTTTTTTCTGCTGATGGGTTGGAAATTGCTACTCTCCTGTTTTCTCTCCACCTGCACTAACAAACCCCAAGTGCTGCCCCCAGCACGATTCCCTGGTTCCCGGGTCCTCTGCCAGGTGCAGGTGCTACGGCTTCATGTTCAAAGGATTCTGGGCACAGCGCTTTCTCCCTTGATGTGCCCAGCGAGGCTGCGGGGATGGGAGGCTCCTCTCCTGTGCGGCTCAGGCTGTTTTTCTCCCCAGAGCCTTGTGGCCAAGTTTCCGTGGCCCTGTGCTCTGGACCCTGGGCCAGGGCTGCGGTGTGGGCAGCCTTGAGGCTCTGGGTTCCATGCCGGTTCTCGACAGGAAGGCCTTTCATGTGGGTGCCAGCTGGCCTCTGGGCCTAGCTTCGGGCCTGGCGGGGCCTGAGGAGGGAGAGCTGCGAGTGTGAAAAACACTTTCTGTTTGGGAGCTGGTTGGTGGGAAGGAAAGACAAGACGGAGGGGGACAGGCAGGTCAAAGAGCTTACCCAGGCTTAGAGGAGTGAGGCCAAGGTGCCCCTGTAGAAATGAGGCGATTTGGCCTTTCCTTCCCAAAAAGAGGTCTTGGCAGAGACACAAGGAAGCAAAGTCTGTTGGGTGGGGATGGAAAACACTTTCCCAAGCCTGCCTTCACTCCCTCCCTCCCCCGGGCTCGCTGAGCCTAATCAGGTCAAGCAGGCAGCTCCCTGCCAGACACTGTGGCATTGTTTAAAGCTGCTGCCTCCCCAGCACCCTCTCCCCACAGAACTGAGTTCTGACAAAGGAGGCCCTGAGGGACAGGCCTGAGAGGACAGAGACCCAAGGTCCAGGGACGCAGGGTCACTCCCCTGTGGCTCGCTCTCCTTCTCACTGGTTATTATTTCTCTACCCTGGACCCCAGGGAGAAAAGGAGCCAGGCCCTGGCAAACCTGAAGGCTGTTTGTGTTGTCATAAAGGCACTTTCGGAGCAAACAGCTCTGAAAGGTCAGCAGTAACCCCAGGCAGCGCCAGGACTGGGCAGCGGGTTTGGGAGGTGTGGAGAGAAAGGAAACTATGGGCCACTTGGGGTCAGATGACTTCACCAGAAGAAGAGCTGGTCAGGCTGCAGGGAGGGGGCTTCCTGGAGATGGAGCCCTGGAAGACCTTGGCTACCCCATAAAACTTAAATAGGACTTGAAGTCAGTTGTTTATCTGCCTTCCAGAACACCAATGATATGGGAGAGAGGCTGGCGCCCTAGGCAGGACCCAAGTGAGCCTGGTGTCTGGGGCAGGATCTGCCACTACGCTTGGCTTTCTCGTTCTAGGCCTCAGTTTGCATGGGAAACCAAAGGAGAATTTCAAGTGTCCTACTCACACATATTCTAGCCTTTCAGGAAACATTTACTGAGCATACATCACCCACCTGATAGGGGGCTAAGCCTGGGAATGGTTTCAGAGATGAGTAGCACAAGGTCTCAGATAAGGTGACCCGTTGTCCCCGTTTGCCTGGGCCTCCCAGTTTTAGCACTGAGCATCCCTTAGCTCAGGAAGCCCAGGAAACCCCTTGTTTTGGGGCATACTTGGTTGGTTGTTCACCCTAGCATCAGTCATCAAGCAGCTCATGATCTGCAAACAATGGTAGACATACGAGTGATATAATAGAGGGTGCACAGGCATGGGAGCTCAGGTGAGGCATCCCTTTCTATCACACCATGATCCAGCCTGGGTGACAAAGAAGACCTTGCCATAAAAAAAAAAAGAAAGAAAGAAAAAGAAGAGAAAGAGAAAGAGAGAAGAAGAAGAAGAAAGAAGAAGAAGAAGAAAGAAAATTTTTGAATGAAAGAATGAAAGATCTCAGTAATGTGTTCAATGGGGAGCTATGAGAACATTTTTTAAAAACCTACTGTACTGAAGCATAATTTACGTATAATACAATGCATACACTTCGATGTAGACTTGGATGAATTTTGACAAATGTATACATTCATGTAACTGTTATATCAATCAAAATATTTACAGCACCCCAGAAACTTCCCTATTTCTCTTTTGTAGTCAATCCCATCCTAACCATCCCATCCCAGGTAACCACTTACCTGATTTCTGTAACTATAGATTCATTTTAGCTGTTCTAGAACATCATCTCAATGGAATAATACAGTCTGTACTCTTTTGAGTGTGACTTCCTCTACTCAACGTGCTTTTGAGATTTATCCAAGTTGGTTTGCATATCACTAGTTTGTTCTTTTTTGTTTGTTTGTTTTTACTGGTGAGTATGACTTTATCATAATTTTTCCATGCATTTACCTATTGATGAACATTTGACTCGTTTCCAGTTTTTTGCTATTATGGACAATGCTGTTATGAATAGTATGTACAAATTTTGGTATAGATAAATGTTTTCATTTCTCTTGGGTAAACACCCAGAAGTGAAATTGCTGGATCATAGGTTAAGTATGTGTTCCGATTTATAGGAAATCACCTAACTTTTCCAAAAGGGTTGTACCACTTTACAATTTCACCATTAATGCACAAGAGTTCTACTTGCTCCACATCCTCACAACATTTGGTATTGTTGGTTTTTGAAATTTTAGCCATTCTAGTGGTATCTCAGAGTGGTTTCATTTGCATTTCCCTGATGATTAAGGAAGTTGGAACACTTTTTCATGTGCTTACATGGTCATTCATATTCTTTCTTTTGCAAAATGTCTGTTCATGTCTTTCATCTTTTTTTTTTTTTGAGGTGGAGTTTTGCTCTGTTGCTTAGGCTGGAGTGCAGTGGTGCTATCTCAGCTCACTGCAACTTCCGCCTCCTGGGTTCAAGCGATTCTCCTGCCTCAGCCTTCCAAGTAGCTGGGACTACAGGAGCCCACCACCATGCCCAGCTAATTTTTGTATTTTTAGTAGAGACAGGGTTTCACCATGTTGGCTAGGCTGTTCTTGAACTCCTGGCCTCCAGTGATTTGCCCACCTTGGCCTCCCAAAGTGCTGGGATTTTTAATTTGAGCTGCATGTCTTTTTCTTTTTTTCTTTTTTCTTTTTTTTAATTATACTTTAAGTTCTAGGGTACATGTGCACAACGTGCAGATTTGCTAATTGAGGTGTATGAGTTCTTTATGTATCCTGAAAGAAAGTCCTTTGTCTCATATATGTATTGCAAATATTTTCTCTTATCCTGGGATTTTTTTTCTTTTCATGTTCTTAAAGGGATATTTTAAAGAATAGAGGACTTTAATTTTGATATAATCCAATTTATCAAGATTTTTCTCTTATGGCTTGTGACTTTCATGACCATATTTCTTAAAGTCATGAAAATTATCTTACGTATTTTTTAAGACGTTTTATAGATTTAGTTTTTACATTTAGGTTTGTGGTCCATATCAGATGAATTTTTGTGTATTATATGAGGTAATATCAAAGTTTGTTTTTTGCATATAAAAATCATTTGTTGAAAAGACTTTTCTTTTCCTGTTGAAATCATTGGTATCTTTGGGGAAAATCAATTGATTTATATGTGTAAATCTATTTCTGGATCTCAGTATGGTTCAATTGATCTATATGTCCGTCCTTACACCATTATCTCATTGTCTTAATTACTGCTGCTTTAGAGTAAGTCTGTTTTTTTCTTTTTGAAATTTTAAATTTTTATTTTTTTGTAGAATTGGGGTCTCACTATATTGTCCAGGCTGGTCTGGAACTTTTGGGATCAAGTAATCCTCCTGCCTCAGCCTCCCAAAGTGCTGGGATTGCAGGTGTGAGCCTCCATGACTGACCTAGAGAACGTCTAGATATCATGTAGTATAGGCCCTCCAGCTGAACTCTTCTTCAAAATTCTGTGGATTTTCTAAATCCTTTGCACTTTTATATACATTTTTAGAATGAATTTTTTCAGTTTCTTTAAAAAGAAGGCTGAGGAGGCCTGGCACAGTGGCTTACGCCTGTAATCCCAACAACTCGTGAAGCTGAGGTGGGAGGGTCACTTGAGCCCAGGAGGTCGAGGCTGCAGTGGGCTGATCACACCATTGCACTCCAGGCTGGGTGACAGAGCAAGACTTTGTCACTTAAAAAAAGAAAGAAAGAAAAAGAAGGCTGCTGGGATTTTGATTGGAAATGTGTAGGATATGTAGAAGAATATAGGGAAATGAACGTCTTTTTTTTTTTTTCATTTGAGACAGAGTCTCGCTCTGTTGCCCAGGCTGGAGTGCAGTGGCGCAATCTCGGCTCACTGCAAGCTCCGCCTCCCGGGTTCATGCCATTCTTCTGCCTCGGCCTCCCAAGTAGCTGGGACTACAGGCGCCCCCCACCATGCCTGGCTAATGTTTTGTATTTTTAGTAGAGACAGGGTTTCACCGTGTTAGCCAGGATGGTCTCGATCTCCTGACCTTGTGATCTGCCTGCCTCGGCCTCCCAAAGTGCTGAGATTACAGGTGTGAGCCACTGTGCCCAGCCATGAACGTCTTATTAATGTGAGTTTTCTTATACATGAACATGAGATATAGATAGATAGATGGATAGATAGATAGATAGATACCACTATATATATATATATATATATATATATATATATATATATACAACATTTATAAAAATATTTAAAAATTTCAGCAATATTCTGTAGTTTTTACTATAAAGGTCATGCCCATCCTTTACTAAATTCATTCCTTTATATTTTATATTTTTATGCTATTGCTAAATGATTATTTAATTTTAATTTTCTAATTTTTTGCTCCTAGTATATAAAGATGCAACGGGTTTTTGTACATCAGCCTTGTATATTATGACATTGATAAATTCACTTTTTAGTAATTGTTATTTTCTTGTAAATTCCCTAGGATTTTCTATATAAACAACTATGCCATCTGTGAATAAATACAGCTTTATATTCTTCCTTCCAATATGTATTTCTTTGTCTTATTTCGTTGGAGAGGACCTCCAGTCAAATAGAATAAAAGTGGTGGGAGATGAGATCCTTGCCTTATTTCTGGTTTATAAGGGAAAACATTTAGTCTTCCACCATTAAATTTGCAATTAGCTATCCCTAGTGCTCTTGTTGTCATATAAACTTGACACATTATAAATCCAATCTCCAGTCTTACCTTAAAGCAGTCTTAAAATAATCTTGCCTTACAACAGTCAGTTGTCTCTCAAGAAAATTCAGAGAGAAAAAAATCCATGTGTTGTAATATTTATGTACGAATTTACCACTTCTGCTGCTCTCTACTCCTTCTTTCAGATCCAAGTTTCTGTTTACTGTTAACATAAAGAATACCCTTTAGCAATTTTTATAGTACAGATATACTGGCTATGAATTCTGTGAGCTTTCATTGATCTGAAAATATCTTTGTTTTCCTCTCATTTCTGAAGGCTATTTTCACTGAATATAAAATTTTGTTGTTAACAGTATTTTCTTTTTAAAATACCAAATATTTCAGATTTCCAGTTCTGAGGATATAGCAGAGGTGACATGGGATTGGAGGTGTATTAGTCTGTTCTCACATTGCTAATAGAGACATACCCAAGACTGGGTAATTTATAAAGGAAAGAGGTTTAATGGACTCATAGGTCTGTATGGCTGGGGAGGCCTCACAATCATGGTGGAAGGCAAATGAGTAGCAAAGGCACATCTTACATGGATGATGGCAGGCAAAGAGAGAGTGAGAACCAAGTGAAAGGGGTTCCCCCTTATAAAACCATCAGGTCTTGTGAGACTTATTCACTACCAGGAGAACAGTATGAGGAAACCACACCCATGATACAAGTATCTCCCACCAGGTCCCTCCCACAACACATAGGAATTATGGGATCTATATTTCAAGATGAGATTTGGGTGGGGACACAGCCAAATCATATCGGGAGGGTTCTCTCTGGAAACACTGCCCAAGGCAGGCCTGGTGGGGCTCTGAGTAGGGCAGAGTGGGATATGATATTTACTTTCATGACAAGAAAGTCCTGTTGCTAGAATTGGGTCCAAATGGAGTACTAGAGAAACAGAAACAACAATTGTTCAGCTCCCTTTCCCCTAAGTCTGCAGGCTTCTCAGTAGTGTTGATGCCTCAGACCACATCTGCAACATGAGTTACAGGGCATTTCGGGAAATGCAGGCGTGGGATGCCTGCTCAGAGGCCTCAATGATGCTTGATAAGGAGAATTTAGATGACATGGGCTATAAATTGGAGAACGATGTCATCATGCATGCTATCACTAAGCAGCTGCAGGCTGCGTCTGCTGAGGTGCCGTCCACCATCTTCCATTTGCTCCAGGAAGTGAACTGCCTTAGGACATACTGGAAGAAAGGATGCCTTTTACAGACACTGAGTGTCCACCATGAATAAATCCTTTGATGGTTATCTCAGGGTTGTTCTTTCTTTTTTTAAATCAGGTTTATTCAGGATACAACTTACACACCATAAAATTCACCAATTTTAAGTGTGTAATTCCATGAGTTTTAGTTCATTTATACAACTGTGCAACCATTACCATAATATCATTTTAGAACATTTTCATCACCTCAAAAAGAAACCTCATGCCCAATGATAGTCATCCTCCATTCCCATCCCTGCACCTGGCAATGACTAATCTACTTTCTGTCTTTCTAGATTTGCCTCTTCTGGACAATTCGTATAAATAGAATCATAAAATATGTAAAACAAAAACAAACTGGCCAGGCTCAGTGGTTCACCTGTAATCTCAAAGGGCCTATAATCTCAGCATTTTGGGAGGCTGAGGGAGGAAGATCACTTGAGGCCAATAGTTTGAGACCAGCAGTTTGAGACCAGCCTGGGCAAGAGTGAGACTCTGTCTCTACCAAAAAAAAAAAGAAAAAAATTAGCCAGGTGTGTTGGTAGGCACCTGTAGTCCTAGCTACTTGGGAGGCAGAGGCAAGAGGATTGCCTGAGCTCAGACGTTTGAGGCTGCAGTGAGCCTTGCCACTACACTCCAGCCTGGGCAACAGAGTGAGACTCTGTCTCCAAAAAAATTTAAAAGCAAAACAAAACAAAAAATATTGATTCAAAGATTTCATTTCATTGTTTCTGATCTCTACTATTTCTGATGAGATTCAGTGGTTTTTAATAACAGTGTTCCTCTGTATGTGCTTTTATTTTCTAGCTGTTTTAAATATATTTTCTCTTGGCCAGGCATGATGGCTCATGCTTGTAATCCCAGCATTTTGGGAGGCCAAGGTGGGAGGATTGCTTGAGGCCAGGAGCTCGAGACCAGCCTCAGAAACACAGCAAAACCTTGTTTCTACAAAAAAATTTAAAATTAGCCAGGCATGGTAGCATGTGCCTTTAGTCCCAGCTACTGGGGAGGCTGAGGCAGGAGGATTGCTTGAGCCCAAGGCCACAGTGAGCTATGATCATGCCACTGCACTCCAGCCTGGGCAAAATCTTGTCTCAAAAAAAAAAAAATTAAAATTAAAAAAAATCTTTATTCCTGGTTTTGAGCAGTTTGAGTAGTAGGTGCATAAGTGTGATTTTTGTTTGTATTTATCCTCAAAGTTTTTTTTTGAGTGTCCAATTTCATGTGTGTTAGAACATTTGATATTTTCCCATATGCCCATGAAGTTCTGTTTATTTTTCTACTGTATTTTTTTCTTTATTCTTTAGTGTGGATAGATTCTTTTGATTTCTTCAAGTTTATGACTTTTTTTCATTTCCAATGTGCCATTAAATTCATTCAATAAATGTTTTAATTTATTTATTGTAATTTTCAATTTTAGAATTTCCATTCGTTCTTTTTTATGACTCCCAATTCTCTGCTGAGATTCCCTATTTTGTCACTCATTATGACCGTATTTTCCTTTAGTTCTTTGAACATATTATCATCATATTTTAGTGTTTGTCTGGTAATATTTAGGTTACATCTGGATTAGTTTCTATTGCCTAAATTTTTCTTGACAATGGGTCACATTTTTCTGTTTTTTTTTCCCTATAGTTAGTAATTTTTTATTTGCTATTGTGTGTCAATTCTCTAAGTGTGTCAATGACATGCTTTAGAAACTATGGAGTCTGTTATTTACTCGTGAAGAACATTAATTTTTGGTCTAGCATACACTTCAGTCACTAGCTGATCCCCTTGAACTTGTCTTGATTGTATTTTATGCTTTATTATGGCAAATCTGTGAAAAACCCAGACCCTCTAACTTCATAGTACTCAATCTCCAAACTCAGATTTATTTCAGGGCTTGGCTTTAGTTAGCTAGTTTGTTTTTAGGGCAGATATGTAATAGGCTATACTCTAGGGTGTAGTCCTTACTCCTAAAGCACAGCTTCTGTGATGTCTCAGTTTGATGCCTGAGATATTAACAAGATGTTAATGGCATCTCTCCATTCTGGCTGGTCGGGATCTCCAATATCCCCAGGGCTTCTTTATCTCTTATATTCTGTTCAATTCATAACTCCTTATCAGCCTCTCTGGTAATCCTACACAGTCTTACCTTGTGCATGTGCAGCCAAACCCTCATCTAAGACCCCATGGGTGACCCAAACCTATAACTGTAGGGCCCCTTCCCTGCACATCTCTCTCTTCTTCACAATGCCTTGTCCTTCAGATTCCAGTTGCTTCAGCTACCCCAAACTCTGAATCCTTGACTCCCCAGCTCAGCAAGGGGTCGTCTCCTAGTAGGCCATCTATAGGCACAAATTTCTGTCTTTCTGTGGTCAACTTTCATTCCTCCTCCATGTCCTCTGCTATCCTGGATGGGCCAAGTTCACAAATTAGGTCATAAACCACCTGTACATACCAAATTATCATGGAGGTAAGCTCCTTGCTGATCAGAGTACTTCTTACTCCCATACATTCCCCTAATTCTGCTTCTCAACTGTCCATTTGCTCAACTCCCTGCTCATTCCTTTCTTCTTCAACACATGGTTTTCCTCACCTTACTTTCTTTCCTAGGATATTAAAATAGGATAAAATATGTCATTACTGTATTTTAAAAATTATTATTTTTTAAATTTCTTGTTTCTTGGGCCATATGAATATGTATCTCTATATCTCTGTGTAGATCAGTTTGTATATACATGAGCACATGGCGGGTGTTCCTGCATATGCTGGTAAGAGTGTATGTGGCATATTTTCTGTAGAATGAAGTTGGAAGAATAAGGCTGGAGGATATTCAGTGGGAGAGAACTAACTTTGCTAAGTAAGCATTGACTCTGAGTCCAGGCGTAAAATATACTCTTTACGTAGAAATCTGATTTAATCCTCATTATTCCCCTATGAAGTTAGGATTCTTACTTTCATTTTTCAGGAAAAAAACTGAGGCTTAATGAGGCAAAGGTAACATGTCCAAGACCACACAGCTGGTAAGCAACAGAGCAAGGATTCAAACTGTGAACCCAAAATATCTGAGACAGGTCTCAGTTAATTTAGGAAGTTTATTTTGTCAAGATTAAGAATGCACCCATGGCATAGCCTCAGGAGGTCCTGACAACTTGTGCCCAAAATGGTCAGATACAGCTGGCTTTTATACATTTTAGGGAGACATAATTCATCAATCAATACCTGTAAGACGTACATTGGTTCCATCTGGAAGGGTAGAACAACTTGAAGGAGGGGCTTCCAGGTCATAGGTAGATTTAAACACTTTCTGATTGGCAATTGGTTGAAAGAGTTATTATCAGTAGAAAGGAATGTCTGGATTACAAGAAGGGGTTGTGGAGACCTAGTTTTTATCATGCAGATCAAGCCTCCGAATAGCAGGCTTTAGACAGAATGGACTGTAAATGTTTCTTATCAGACTTAAGATCTGTGTTGATGTTAATGCTGAGGGGTATAATGAGGCATGTCCAACCCCCACTTCCATCATGGCATGACCAAGATTTTTGTGTAATTCTGGAATGCCCTTGGCTGAGAGGAGTGATCCATTCAGATAGTTGGGGGAGCCTTAGAATCGTATACATATTTTTTACAAAACCAACATCTCTCCAGCTCAAATCAGAACTTTTTCCACTCTATAATAGTCTCTCCCCAGAAAGAGTCAGTTAAGAAATGTGATCAAAATGTACATAGTTCCCTGACTCACGAAGTTGGCATTTTAAACTCTGTAAAATATTTGAAGATATTTATTCTGAGCCAAATATGAGTGACTATGGCCGGAGGCACAGTCTCAAGAGGTCCTAAGAACATGTGCCCAATATTGTCAGGCTACAGTTTGGCTTCATATATTTTAGGAGGACTTAAGATATTAATCAATACATACAAGGTGTATATTGGTTTGATCCAGAAAGGCAGGACAACATAAAGTTGGGGAGGGGTTTCAGGTCACAGGTGGATAAAGATTTTCTTTTCTGTTTTTTTTTTTTTTTTTTTTTTTTTTGAGACAGAGTCTCTCTCTGTTCCCCAGGCTGGAGTGCAGTGGCATGATCTACAGCCTCTGCCTCCTGGGTTTAAGTGATTCTCTGCCTCAGCCTCCCAAGTTGCTAGGACTACAAGTGCACACCACCACACCCGGCTAATTTTTGTATTTTTTTTGTAGAGACAGTGTTTTGCTATGCTGGCTGAGCTGGTCTTGATCTCCTGGCCTCAAGTGATCCACCTGCCTTGGCCTCTCAAGGTGCTGGGATTACAGGCGTGAGCCACCATACCCAGCCTAGATTAAGATTTTCTGATTGAAAGAGTTAAGTTATTATTTAAAGACCTGGAATCAATAGAAAAGAGTGCCTGGGTTAAGATAAGGGGTTGTGCAGACCAACATTCTTATTATGTAGATGAAGCTTCCAGGCAGCAGGCTTCAGAGAGAATAGATTGTAATTTTTTTTTATCAGGCTTAAAAAGATACTGACACTTAGTTAATTCTCTCCTGGATCAGGGAAAGATCTGGAAAGGAAAGAGGATTCTCTACAGAATGTAGATTTTCCCCACCAGAGACAGCTTTGCAGGACCATTTCAAAATTCATTACAGATATATATTTGGGGTAAAATACATTGATTTCTTTCAGGACCTGCTGTCACATGATGTATCTTTTTGCTACAAATAGTCTAACAGTTTTTTTGTGTGTGTTTTTTTTTTGAGATGGAGTTCACTCCTGTTGCCCAGGCTGGAGTGCAATGACGTGATCTCAGCTCACCACAACCTTCACCTCCCAGGTTCAAGCGATTCTCCTGCCTCAGCCTCCCAAGTATCTGGTATTACAGGCATGTGCCACCACACCTGGCTAATTTTGTATTTTTAGTAGAGACGGGGGTTTCTCCATGTTGGTCAGGCTGGTCTCGAACTCCTGACCTCAGGTGATCCACCCAAAGTGCTGGGATTACAGGTGTGAGACACCTTACATGGCCTGTTCTATCAGTTTTAAGATCTCTGTTTTAATGTTAATGCTGGTGATTGTGCTTGAATTCCAAAGGGAGGAGGGTATAATGAGGTATGTTCAACTCCCCCTTCCCATAATGGCAGAACTGGTTTTTCAGGTTAATTTTGGAATGACCTTGGCTGAGAGGAGGGGTCCATTCCTTTGTTTAGGGGGTTTGGAACTTTATTTTTGGTTTACAGAATGAAGGACGGGAGATACATAGGGAAGTAGACCCATGGTCTGGCATTGTCTTATTGGAATTGCTGGATCTTAGGGGTCTTCTATGATAACCTCCTACCTGAAACCTGAGTGATCTGGGAGGCTTTGTGATCAGGCACTGGTGAATGATAAGGGTGGGAGAACTTAGTTGAGAGGATCAGAGATTTGAGTAATTAAGAAGTGCAGAAAGGGAATCATAGGACACACAAGGAAATGGGCCCAAGGTCTAGGAGAAAAAGGGATTGAGGATGAAGTCAGGAGGAAGAACAGAACCCTCGCATGAAAAAAGGGCTATTTGTGCACTGAAATTTACAGGAATTGCCAGCGGTAGGATTAATGCAGCAGACGGAGGGACTTCCCAAAAGAGACTGGGTTCACTGGGTGCAACCAGCCTGCCCTTGGCTCCACAGGGGCTGTGAACTATAATCAGGATGAAACAAGCAGTCAGGCTGGAAACGTTAGCATGTTAGGAAAGTATATTGAAATGAACATGATGTCATGACAAGCATAAAAAGAAGGGAATCAGTTTGAAAAAGAGAAGAAAGTAAAAGGAAGTAAAAATCTCTCTGAGATTCTGCCACTCTGGCCAAGGAAGTAAGACTGGGGTTGGGGTGGGGTCCAGATGCATGATCCCTAGAAAGCTGTACTTTCTAATGAGGACTGATGAATTCCTAGGCTTTCTCCAAACTGGATTAAATGTAAATACTCCTTGCTTTGGAAAGGCAGCCTGCCTTCTTTACTTTTTTATATTTTAAAATATAAATGATTGCCTAAGTTTCACAAAATTCAAAAGGGGCAGAAGAGTATACAGGGAAAAGTTGCCCTCTCTTCTCTATCTGATCTTCAGTTCCCTTTCCCAAAGGCAGCTGCTATTACCAGGCTTTTATGGATCTTTTCAAATGTAGCCTCAGCATTTAAAAACATCTATGCACATGGCCTGGTGTGGTGGCTTATGCCTGTAATACCAGCACATTGGGAGTCTAAGGAGGGAGGATCACTTCATGCTGGGAGGTTGAGACTAGCCTGAGCAATATACAGAGACCTCGTCTCCAAAGAAAATAAAAAAATTAGCCAGGCATGGTGGTGTGTGCCTATAGCCAGGCGGAGGTGGGAGGATCCCTTGAGCCCAGGAGTTTGAGGCTGCAGTGAGCTATGATCTTGCCACTGCACTACAGCCTGGATGACAGAACGAGACCCTGTCTTGTAAAAAAAAATTTAAAGCTGTCTATATTTATACTTTCACACAAGTGATAGCTCTTTTGCACATTGCTTTTTAAAACCTTTTAACTTTTTAAATGTATTTTTGAAATTATTCCTTATCAGTACATAAAGAGCTGTCTTACTACTTTTTAACAGCCACATAATTTTCCATCTTAGAAATGTATCATAATTTAAGTAGCCTCCTGTTAATGGAAATTTAGGTTAATTTACAATCTTTTGCTATTACAGACTGCTTCAGTAAATATCCTTGAACATACATCACGTCGTGTGTGAGAGAAAGAGGGAGACAGAGAGGCAGAGAGATACAGAAGGAGAGAATGAGAGAGAGAAGACGTGAAGATGCAGAGTCAATGGCACGAGTGTTTTGAGATGTGGAGAATGTTTGCCCCCCTTCTTTAAATGTGCGCTGGCTGCTCATGTGCTGACTAGGTGGGGCTGGCCTGTGGACTCCCTGAATGATGGGAGGAAACTGTCAGAGATACCAAGATATATGCTGTTTGTCTCAGTTCTTGCGACAACACGGTGAGGCATGGAGGTGAGTAATTCCTGTATTTTATCCCAGAGTGTTAAGATCAGAAGGGGCTAGAAATTCCGAAGTAACACAGTGACTTCTGATCAGTCTCTTGGGTACTCTAATACTGGAAAAGGTAGCCTCTCTGGATGACAGATATAGATATTTGGTCTCTAGAAGTAAGTCGTTTAAAAAAATCTTTATTGTATTTATTTATTTTGGTAGAGATGAGGTCTTGCTATGTTGTCCAGACTGGTCTTGAATTCCTGGCCTCAAGCAATCCACTTTGGGTCAGCTTCCCAAAGTGCTAAGATTACCGGCTTGAGCCACCGTGCCCAGCCTAGAAGGAAGTTGTGCTCATGACAAATACATAAACCGCCTTTCTGGTCCACACTGGTCTTTAGGATGGGCCCAGGATCCTCTGCTAGGTCCAGCCCAGCCTAAGCATAGCTGAGAGAGCACTGGGCCTCCCATCCCACTAGGTTCTGTGAGGACCTGGGGCCCTGCAAGCACCCAGCTGGGCCATCCCCAAACACAGGGTTCCCAGATTCTAGAAAAATTAGGTGTTTTCTCGATGCTCACACACCCACATCCAAACACAATAGCACTTGTGTTTTCAAAGACAGGGCCTTGGTAATCCTGTCCTCCCACCCAGATCTGCCCTCTGCGCTGTGGGGAGGTTATGAGATATGAGTGGGTCACAGCTCAGTGCATTCCCAGCATTGCGTTGGGTCACTGGCCTAGCTTAGAACCGGCTCAGGATAATCATGCTTTTCATCAGCCACTCCTGTTTCCCTTCCTCATTCCTCTTCCTTGTGAACTTCCACCCCCAGCCTGGCGTAAAGCCCTTTCGCTCTCAGCATTCCAGGTTCTCGGGAAACAAAAGTAATTCCCACTGTCTCCACAAGCCTGCCCTTCTGTCGGAACTGGGGGTCCTTAGGCCCTGGACCCAGAGAGTGGTTCCATTTCCTGTGGACACTTCCTGAACTGGTTTATCAAATCTCACTTCTTGGGATGCTTTTGGGCTGCCTGGACACACACACTCCTCCCAGACTCCGCTTTGGATTTTCAGGCCTGTTCTGATTGACTTGCTGTGGTCACTAACATTTTCAGGATATTTCCCGTGGAATTCCAGGTTCTAAGGAGGTGACTTGGGGGCTGCTACAGAGAGCCTCTTTAAACACAGAGCTCCCCAGCCCCTTCTTATAAAATACTGTGAAATATATCATACTTTTAGAAAAGAACAAAAACATATGCATGTATGTACAGTTGAAAAATAATTATAAAGCCAATACCTGTGTAACCTTCACCCAGGTCAAGAAATAAAATATTGTCAGAACCCTAAAAGCCCCCTGTGTGGCCCTCCCTAATCTACTTTAGATGTTTAAAGTTGCAGCTAAGAGCTCCCTTCCTAAGCAAGTCTGAAAAATGCTGGGTTAAGGGATTCCTTCCTGAATGCCCCTATAGCCATATTCACTATTGAATCTTGTACGTTCCTGTTTTCTCTCCAGGTCTCAGAGGCTCTGAAACTTTGCTCTCTCCCTACCCCAACCTCTGCCTCCCAGGCTCAAGCAATCCTCTCACCTCAGCCTCCCGAATAGCTGGGACTATAGGCACGTGCCACCATGCCTAGCTAACTTTTTTATTGTTTGTAGAGACAGAATCTCACTATGTTGCCCAGGCTGGTCTTGAACTCCTGCACTCAAGTGATGCTCCTACCTCAGCCTCCCAAAGTACTGGGATTACAGGTGTGAATCACTGCACCTGGCAGTTTTTTTTTTGCCAATATCAAGGACTTCCAGTTTTTTTCTTTATATTTGTCTGTTGCTTTGTATTCACTTTCCCCCTCCTTCCCCATCATAAGTCATCACTGACCATCTATCATGAATACAACAAGTCATTCCCTCCTGAAGATGGAAATAATTGTAGAGTACAAACCATACACAGGCCACTAATTACAGGGACAGACTGGTTACAGGTTCCTGTTCTGTTTATCATTTTTCGTTGTACTCGAAATACAGGAGACATTTAATAAATATTTTTGAATAGTTGAAAGTTTCTTGGAACAGCTCCTACTATTCCGGTCCAAAATGTTCTTCCTCTTGGTTACTAAAGAAGCCATCAGATTCCTAGTTCTTCCTTGTTTTTCATTTTCTTTTTTGAGGTGGAGTTTCACTCTTGTCACTCAGGCTAGAGTGCAGTGGTGAGATCTCAGCTCACTGCAACCTCTGCCTCTCGGGTTCAAGCAATTCTCCCACCTCAGCCTCCCGAGTAGCTGGGATTACAGGTGCCTGCCACCACACCCAGCTAATTTTTGTATTTTTAGTAGAAACGGGTTTTGCCATGTTAGCCAGGCTGGTCTCGAACTCCTGACCTCAGGAGATCCACCTGCCTTGGCCTCCCAAAGTGCTGGGATTACAGGCGTTGGCCACCATGCCTGGCCTGCTTTTTTTTTTTTTTTTCTAAGTTAAGCATGCTCTGCCCCTCTTGGGCCAGACACCAGAGAGTCAGTCCCTCTGTACCTTTTACCATTTACGTTTCTTTATTGAAATTTATAAGACCTCCAGTTCAGTGTTGAGTAAGTGGTAAATGCAGGCAGACTTTTGTCTTGTTCTTGATTCTAAAGACAATGCATTCTCTTCCTGCCTGCCTTCCTCTCTTTTTCTCTCTGCCTTTCTCTCTGTCTTTCTCACTCTCATTTTCTCTCTCTCTCTCTCCTACCTCTCTCTTTTATTCTCCATTTTTATCATTCCCTCTACCCAGGGTCTTTTATTAATGAATATCCTGCAAGACTGAGGAAGGAGACTGGTTAGAGCAGGGGAAGTGTGGCTGTATTCAGAAACTCTAATATTGGCATCAGGCTCTGTGTCTCTACTTTCTTATGGTGGCTTCTTTCTGAGGTAGGGTCTTCTCTCCTATTCAGACAAATGGCCACAACAACTCCAGGCTTTCAGTCTTCTAAATTAGCAACCCAGAGAAGAGAAAGTGCCTCTTTTCTAATACTTCCAGCAAAATTCTGGGAGTGGACACTCTTTGGCTAATTGGTTCAGCCTGGGTAACAAGCCTGTTCCTGCAATCAAGGTGGTGTTATCATTGGTCAGACCTGAGTCACCTGCCCACCCCTGGGGGAAAGTGGTTGCTGAGATCAGCCCCATTTGAACCATATGAAGTTATTAAAGGTGTTTATCCAAAAGAAAATAGGATTGTTGTTCACACGGGCCTGTCGGAGGGTGGGTGGGGAGAGGGAGAGCCTCAGGAAGAACAGCTGATGAATGCTGGGCTGAATACCTAGGTGATAGGTTGATCTGTTCAGCAAACAACCATGGCACACGTTTACCTATGTAACAAACCTGCACATCCTGCACATGTACCCTGAACCTAAAATAAAAGTTGAAGATAAACAGAAAATAGGGGTGCTGTTACCTGAAGAAGAGGGTGTGGATACTCGTAAACTAACACAACAGCTACCTGCTATAGGCAGCATCTGAGCTGGGTTTGCAGCATGGACAGGATTTAAGCCCAGAGCAATAAAGAACAAGGGAGAAATAAAAGGTACATGCAGAAGCCAGGGAGGTGCGGTGTAGATGGTTGAACCAGCAGCCTGGCCCCCCAGGAGGCCCCATGATAGTGAACAGAGAAGCCTTGTGTCCTCCTTGTTTCTTACTAAAATACTTCTTTGTAGTATTATTATTTTTTGTCTTTAAAGTTTACATATATATACATACATATGTATGTACGTTTTTTTTTTTTTTTAAGAGACAGAGTCTCACTCTGTTGCTCAGGCTGGAGTGCAGCAGCACAATTATAGCTCACTGCAGCCTCGACCTCCCAGGCTCAAACGATCCTCCCACTTCAGCCTCCTAAGTAGCTGGGACTACTACAGGTGTGCGCCACCACATCTGGCTAATTTTTTCCTTTTTTGTAGAGAAGGGGTCTCCCTATGTTGTCCTGGCTAGTCTCTAACTCCTGGGGTCAAGGAATCTTGCCACCTCAGCCTCTCAAAGTGCTGGGGTTACAGGCATGAGCCACCACGCCCAGCAACAGTAATTTCTTAACATAATCTAATATAAAACCTGCATTCAAATTTCTATGATTTTCTCAAAAAAGCTTTTATTTATAAGTTGGTTTGTTTAATTAAGATTCAAACACAATCTGCACATTGCATTTTGTTGATGTATCTCTTAAGTCCTCCTTTTTCAATAAACTTTTATTTGAGGATTAACTTTAAGCCTCTTTTAATCTTTAACATCCTCTGTACTCATGTCGCCCCCACCTCATGTGTTTGTCGGAGAAACTGGATTTTACTGGGTTTGACTGGGCAGCACCTCCTCAGTCATAAAAAATTGTGTTGTTTAACATGTTTCTTTCTTTGGAGCTCTTGCCTCTAAACAAGATAGGTCTAGAGGCTTGATTACACTTAGGGTAATTTTCTTTTGTTTTTTTTCTTTTTTTGACAAGTCAACTTCATAGGTGGTGTTGTGTACTTTCCACTGCATCATAACAGGGGGCATGTCATGTCTGGTTCTCTTAAATGGAATACTTCCACTGCTTCAGCTTTCTGAAAGATGTGGGCATTTTGGGTACATACTATTTATTAGATCTAAAAGTTCCCTTTTATTCCTAGTTTGATAAGACTTTTCAAAAACTGTAAATGGATGCTTAATTTACTAAATGCCCTTTCTGCATCTATTTAGGTATTTTCTTTTCTGCTTTGGGTTACAGGATTTTCTGTTCTCTAAATTAAGTTAAAGGATGAGCTCTATTTTTTCAGTTCTCAGGAAGAGTTTGTGTTGGATTGGAATTTTGACTTCTTTGAGTGTTTTGGTAGGATTTGCTTGTAGGTCTTTCTATGTGGGCCTGGTGCTTTCCTTGTGGGAATATTTAAAACGACTGATTCAATTTCTTGAATGGTTTCAGACTTATTCAGGTTTTCTACTTCTTAAGTCAGTTTTGGTGAGTTATGCTTTCCTATGAATTTGTTTGTTTTATCTAAGTTTTCAAACTTATTGCTGTCAAATTTTCATAATATTTCCTTTTAATGTCACCTTTTCCATTGCTAATATTCTGTACTTATGGCTTTTTTCATTTTCTTGATCAATATTGCATAGGGTTTGTTGTTGTTACCTGAAGAAGGAGGTGTGGAACTTCTGGCTTTCCTGGTCCTCTCCATTCTAAACTTTCTTTTTTCCATTTCACTGATTTCTACCCTTTATTATTTCCTTTCTACTTTCTTCGCGTGTGTTCTGGTACACTTCTTTAAACTTTTTTTTTACATTAATTAAAATTTTTTTTAGAGAAGTGTCTCACTATGTTGCCCAGGCT
The DNA here is from genome assembly GCF_009828535.3 of Hylobates moloch. Taxonomy (NCBI): domain Eukaryota; kingdom Metazoa; phylum Chordata; class Mammalia; order Primates; family Hylobatidae; genus Hylobates; species Hylobates moloch. The sequence goes on along the minus strand of NW_026652297.1, from coordinate 32,370,886 downwards.
GGAGTGTAGTGACTATTCACAGATGCCATCAGAACTCACTGCAGCCTCAAATTCCTGGGCTCAAGCAGATCCTCCTGCTTCAGCCTCTTGAGTAGCTGGGACTATAAGTGACATTGCATCCGGCCAAACTTCTTAAGTTGAACACTGAATTCATTTAATTCATTTATTTTAGTTTTTCTTCTTTTCCTTTTACTTTTTTTCCGACACAGCCTTGCTCTGTTGCCCAGGCTGGAGTGCAGTGGCACAATCATAGCTCACTGTAACCTTGAACTCCTCCCTCAGCCTCCTAAGTAGCTGGGACTATGGGTATGTACCACAATGCCTAGCTAATTATTATTATTTTTTGTAGAGATGGGATCTCCCTATGTTACCCAGGCTGGTCTAGAACTCTGGCCTCAAGTGATCCTCCTGCCTTAGCCTTCCAGAGTGCTGGGATTACAGGCATGGGCCACAGCACCCAGACTTCTGTTTCTAATATAGATGTTCAAGGCTATTAATTTTCTCTCCAGTTGCTGCCTCAGCCACATTCCTCTACTTATTTTCATTATAAAATAGTTTGAAAATGTTTTCTATATTTACTTAAACTAATTTTTATTGCTTCATTTTTGGCTCATGAGCATTTGGAAGTGAATTTCTATTTTTATGACTTTTTTTAAAGTTGAGTTTTACTTTATATTTAATGAAATGCACAGAGCATGTGTGTTGTTTGATGTGTTTTACCAAATGTAGATACCTGTCTAAATCACCCATCTATTAACACAGAGACCATTTTCATGACAGCAAAAACATATGTTTTTTTCTATCAGCTCTTGCTCTTCCCTGCACAACGTGAGGCAAGGACTATTTTTATTTTTAGCATCACAGAGTAGCTTTGCCTTTTACAAAATTTAACATAAATGGAATCATACTATATGATTCTCTTTGTGTCTAGCTTCTTTTCTTCATTACATAGTTTTTGAGTTTTTTTCATGTCATTCCTTATATTTTATTGTCATTCTCCTCCTTCCTGTTTTTCTTCTTCTTCCTTCTCTTCCTTGTTCTCCTCCTCCTCTTTCTTCATAGTGTCACATTTCATGAAAATACCACAATTTACTTACCCATTCTCCTGTTGATGGATATATGGGCTGTTTCCAGTTTGGGGCAAATATGAGTAAAGTTGGTATGAGTGTTTTTGTACAAGTGTTTTTGTAGACTATGTTTTTCTTTCTCTTGGGCAAATACCTAGGAGTGGAAATGCTGCGTCATCTGGTAGATGGGTGTTTACCTTCATAAGAAGCCAAACGGTTTTCCAAAGAGGTTCTACCGTTTCATACTCCTACCAGGAAAATCCTAATATTTGACATTTTATGTCTTTTTAAGTTTAATTATTCTACTGAGTAAAATATTATATTCTAGTTGTTTTTAAATTAGTTTTATGATTTTATAATGTATAGTTATATACAAAAAAGGCACACATATTATTGGGCATAATTTGGCAAGTCTTGACAAATGCACACACCTGTGTGTGTAACCACCACCCCTAATCAAGATATAGAACATTTCTCTCACCTCAGAAGATTTCCTTATGCTTCTTTACAGTCAATTACACCCACTTCTGCCCCAGGTTACAATCTCATTTCTACCACTCTATATTGGTTTTGCCTGTTCTAGAATTTTACATAAATGGAATTACACATGATGTACCCTTTTTTTGTATGGCTTCTCTCAGTCAGCACATATTCTTTTGAGATTCATCCATATTTTTGTGTCTAATGTTACTTATTCCTTTTGACTGTGGGTGTGCTGCAACTTGTTTATCCATTCTCCTGATGATTGACTTTGTTTTTTGTGGGTTTTTTTTTTTTTTTCAGTTTCTGGCTAATTATAACCAAATCTATGAATATTCTTGTACAATAATTTTTTGGATCTATGTTTTTATTTCTCTTGGGTAAATTTCTAGGAGTAGAATGGCTAGACTATATGAGAGGTGTTTGTTTAACTTTTTAAGAAATGACCAAACTGTTTTTCGAAGTAGTTATCTATCAATACGTGTGAAAAGAAGGGAAGAGGAAAACTAAAGAAAAAAACAAAGTGGTTACATAACTTTACATTCCCTATAATAGCGTAAAAGAGTTTCAGTTGCTTTACATCCTTGCCAACACTTAGTATGGTTTTCTTAATTTTAACTATTCTGAGTGTAGTGGTTTTAATTTGCATTTCCTTGATCTCTTGATAGTTGTTGATGTTGACCATCTTTACACATGCTACATATTCTTCTGTGAAGTATCTGTTTAAACATTTCACCTGTTTTTGGGGACTATCTTCTTATTACTGAGATGCAAGAGATATTTACATATTCTATTTATAAATTATTTGTCAAATATTTTCTCCTAATGTGTAACATACCTTATCATTCAGTTAAATAGACCTATTAATAAGCAGATTTTAATTTTGATAAAATCCAGCTTATCAATTTTTTATGGTTAATGCTTTTCTTGTTTTAGCTAAGAAATCTTTGTCATTCCAAGTTCAGGATAGTATTTTTCTTTATCTAGAGGCTCTATAGTTTTAGCTTTTATATTTAGGTCTTGATCCATCTCAAATTAATTTTTGTGTATATGATGAGGTAAATATCAAGATACATTTTTTTCCCATATGGATATCCAATTGTTCCAGCCCCATTTTTGAAGAATTTTTTCCCCATTCATTTCTTCTGGTGCCTTTGTAAAGATGCAATTGACTATTTATTATTAAATTCATCTCTGACTGTTCTATTCCATTTGACTATCTGCCTGTCTTTACATCAATACCACACTGTCTTGATTATAATATCTTTATAGTAACCAGCAATGTAAGTCCTCCAAATTGGTTCTTTTTTTTCAAGGTATTTTTGTTTTATTTTGCATTACTATTTTATGTCCTTTGCATTTTCATGTACATTTTATCGTCAGCTTCTCAATTTCTACCAAAAAACCAAAAATCAAAACAACACATGATGGAATTTTGTTTGGGATTACATTGACTATAGATCAATTTGGGTACAGAGATATATCATCCATGAACATGGTATATATCTCCATTTAGTCTGGCTTTTAAAAATTTCTTTCAGCAATGCTTTTTAACTTTATATGTAGAGATTTGTTTACTTTATTTTTTTAAGACAGAATCTCAGCCTGTTGCCCAGGCTGGAGTGAAGTGGCATGATTTTGGCTTACTGCAGCCTTGACATTTTGGGCTCAAGCAATCCTCTTGTCTCAGCCTCCAGAGTAGCTGGGGCTACAGGTGCATGCCACCACACCTGGCTATTTTTTTTTTTTTTTAGAGATGAAGTCTCGCTATGTTGCCCAGGCAGGTTGTAAACTCCTGGCCTCGAGTGAGCCTCCTGCCTCAGCTTTCCAAAATGTTGGGATTATGCGAGTGAGCCACTGCACCCAGTCCATATGTAGAGATATTAAACAAATTTTGTCAAATTTGTTACCAAGTATTTTACGTTCTTTGCTGATCATGTAAGTGACAGTTCTTGAATTTCATTTTTTAAATTTTTTGTAGCTAGTATGTAGAGATACAATTAACTTTTATATATTGACCTTGTAGGCTTTTATCAAAGTTTATATTTTATTAAAAGTGAGTTTTTTTGTAACTTCCTTAGGAATTTATTTATTTGTAAGTAGAGATTATTTTACTTCTTCTTTTCCAGTTTTTGTAAGTTACCTTTACTTTACTTGTCTTATTTCACAGGATAGGGCCTCCAGTATAATGTTGGCTGTAAGTGGTAAGAGTCAATACTCTTGCCTTGTTCTTGATTTTGGAGAGAAAGCATTTGGTCTTTCACCTTTAAGTATGATGTTAGTTAAAGGATTTTCTTAAAAGGGTTTTGTTTAAGTTTAAAGTTTCCTTTGATTCCTAGTCTGCTGAGGGTTTTAATTATAAAATGTTAAATTTTAACAATTATTTTTTCTGCAGTTATTGAGATGATAAAATTATTTTTCTCCTTAATTCTGTACATATGACAAACTATACAAACTATGACAAACTATATTGATTGATAATTTGCCCTTCTTGTATTAAACTTTAAGGTTAAAGTTTAGGTCATTGATTTGAGAACTTTCTTGTTTTCTAAGACAAATGTTTAATGTTATAATTTTCCCTCCATGCACTGCTTTAGCGGTATCACACAAATTTCATGTGTTATGTTTTCATTTTCGTGAAGTTCAAAATATTTTCTAATTTCACTTGTGATTTTTTATTTGACTCATGAGCAACTAGAAGTGTGTTATTTCATTTCCAGTTATTTGAAGACAGTAGATATCTTTCTGTGCTTATTTCTAATTAAATGCCAGGTGGTCATAGAACATACTTTCTGTGATTTGAATTCTTTTACATTTGTTGAGGCTTGTTTCATGGCTCACATCATGTTCGGCCTTGATAAATATTTTATCTGCCCTTGAAAAGAATGATCTTCACCCACAGCTGGTGCAGTGTTTTTCTCATATTATTAGGTCAAATTGGCCCACAGTAATGTTCTAGTCTTCTGTATCCTTACTGATTTTCTGTTTACTTATTCTATCAATTATTGAGAGAGAGATGCTGTTTTTTAGCTTTGTTACTGTAGTCTAGAATAGCTGTTACTCTAGAACTACAGTGGTTTTACTTTTAAGCTATGGATTTTCTGGTGTCTCAACTGAATGCATGGTGGTGTTTAGTAAGGCTGGTTAGACCTCCAAAATTCCCCACCGCTGTATACCCTTCAGCATCTCTAGTCAGCTCACAGATTCCCCACAGATTCGAGCTGATCAGTTACTCAAGGGGAAGTCTGTGCAGATATATCTGAGCTCCTTCTGTGCACAGCTCCCTACTGCTCAGTACCCCATCCAATTGCAGCTGCCTTGGCAGCCCCAAACTCCAGTCACTGTTTCTTCTTCCCATGAGACTATGGCTTTGTTTGGGCTCCACTTCTCTGTGTGGTAGTTTGGAAAGTGGCCCCGGACAGGAAGCTAAGGTGAATCTGGAACTAGCCTTTTCTGCAGGTAGTACAGTATGGGGCAGCTAGTTGCAACTCAATAACTATTTGTTGAATGAGTGAAGGAATTCAGTGGGATCCGCACATTGCCTATTAAGGTTTTAAATGTGTCTACGTCTGGAGGAAGGGAAGCCTGTGAAGCTGAAATGATGACAATGATGGATGATGGGGAACAAGCAAGTCCCAAGTTGTAAACTTGGGGAACAGGTTCGTCTGGGAGTTCAGAAGGAGAAGAAACCATCACATTACAAATCTGGGTAAAATCACGTGGATATTTCCTTTCTCCCTTTCCCTATAGGGAGCTGCGTTTTATCAGAAGGCAGAGTGTTGGACGCAACAGAGTTGGGTTTGAGCAGTGGTGTCCAAATATTTTAATCACATCCCCCATTAGTAAAATAAAAATTTGAATCATCTTCCTAATATAGGTAAATTTATTTATTTATAAATTATTTTCATGTACCATAATTGGCTAGTGTCTCAAGGCATAATATGCGCTTAAGGTGATGCTTACCATTAAGGATAGTAAACAAATTCATTTTCAAATTCTATTCTTGGTCATCCTGGGCTTTATGGCTGGCTTCATATCATATCCGATTATGTGAAAACAAAGTGTGATCTAGGATAGATGAAACATATTGAGATGTTCTAATATTTAATAGTCTGTTCCTCACTTCAGGGGATTTCGTTGGACACCTATGTTAGAGACCTTGGGCTTAGGGAAAAGGCCTCAGGGAAGTCAGGGGGCCTGGCTGAGGTCAGCACCTGGCTTCCTTTGAGAAGCTGCCAAGTCTCCCAGCCAGAAGCATGCTCCTGCTGCCATCTCCTGCACTGCTCTCACTGGTGGTGTTAGTAACGAGGCAGCTGGAACGGGGAAACCCAGCAGCCCTCAGTGTGAAGCCTTGTCACAGCTTTGTCACTAGCTGGCTCTGGGACCTTGAGCAAGTTGATTCTGTGGATCGCAGCAATCTCAGACGCAAACATAGGTCTCATCTAATTTCCAATCCCACCTTTCTGTAAGAAGTAGCTCGGTATAGCGGCTTCTAAAAATCCTGGGTTCAAAACCACTTAACATCTATGTGGCCTTGAGCGAATGAGTTAGCTTTTCTGAGCCTTGTTTTCTGATCTATAAAATGCAAACACACTTTGCTTGTGAAGATTAATTGAGATTACATACATAAATCAAAGAAACAATATTTTTCTATATCTCCTACACCTGTGGCTCTCACGTTTTATATGGGGCGTGAGAATCCCTGGGAAACTGGGTGAAATACACGTTCCTTCCCCACCTCCCCACACTCCGTCCCTCCCCATTCCTCCCATCCCACCGCATCCCTGATTCTGAATCAGAGTTTCTGGGGGGGAGGCCCACAATCTGCATTTGTTTATTTATTCATTTATTTAGAGATGGAGTCTCATTGTGTCACCCAGGCTGGAGTGCAGTAGTAAAATCTCAGCTCACTGCAAACTCCACTTCCCAGGTTCAAGTAATTCTCCTGCCTCAGCTTCCCAAGTAGCTGGGATTACAGGTGCACACCACCCTGCCCAGCTAATTTTTGTATTTTTAGTAGAGACGGGGTTTCACCATGTTGGCCAGGCTGGTCTTGAACTCCTGACCTCAAGTGATCCACCTGCCTTGGCCTCCCAAAGTCCTGGGATTACAGGCATGAGCCACTGCACACAGCCCGGCAATCTGCATTTTGAGGGACTCTTGCCTGCTTGCACTGCACCAGCCTGTGTATACCGCCTGCCACACCAAGCACAGAGTCTTGCACTTGGAAGTGTTCAAAAGAAAACAAAAGGGCAAGACAGAAGAAGGTAAGCAAAACAAAGGGCTTGTGCTCCTGCAGGTCAAACAATCCCCAGCCAGGCTGCTCAGCACACCACCCACAGGTCAAGGCTTGCCAGCCCAGCCTAGCCCAGCCCTACTGGAAAGTTCACTGTGGTCAGACCATGTTTTTCGGCTCTCTGCTCTCCTTTCCTGTGGCTCTGTTTTGACAGGTGTATCCAGGGCTGGCGCAACAGAAGTTGTCAGCTCAGCCCTGGCTAGAGACGAGTTGGTGGGAGGGCAGAAGGCTTGCCCAGCCCCCTGTCGTGCCTGGGTTGGAGAGGTGGTGAGGTCGCCAGGGTGAAATGAGTGGGCTGGCCTGGGGTTTTTAGAGGCACTCAAAGGACATAAGCCAGGTCTGTGGCTTCCAGCAAGCCCCTGCTCTCCTTAGAAGGAGGCCCAGGCAGCCTGGCCTGGTGGTTCAGGTCTGTAATCCCAGCACTTTGGGAGGCCGAGGCGGGTGGATCATGAGGTCAAGAGATCAAGACCATCCTGGCCAACATGGTGAAACCCCCATCTCTACTAAAAATACAAAAATTAGCTGGGCATGGTTGTGCACTCCTGTAGTCCCAGCTACTCAAGAGGCTGAGGCAGGAAAATCGCTTGAGCCCGGGAGGCGGAGGCTGCAGTGAGCCAAGATCACGCCACTGCACTCCACCCTGGTGACAGAGCAAGACTCCATCTCAAAAAAAAAAAAAAAAAAAAGAAAGAAAGAAAGAAAATAAAGAGGCCCAAGAGTGACTTCAGGGCTTTGCAAGTCTGGTGGAGATTAAAATCACCCCAGTGGTGAAGGCTGGGCTTCTAATCTGGGGACTGAAATTCCACTGGCTGTTACCACTCAATGTGCGTTCAGACTTCATCGCCTTGGCCCTGGAAAGTTCCACAAAATAATCGAGCAGGGCAGGAGAAGGAGCACTTGGTTAGAATTGCAGGACAGAGGAACACAGCTTGTCAGGCTCAATGGAGGCAAGAGCAGTCCACTCCCTCTGTTTTCTGATGATGAAACTGAAGGTCAGAGAGGGCCAGTGCTAGGCCTAAGGTCCCACAGTGATGAAGGGCCAGCAGGGCAGAAGCACAACCTGCCCCGTTTCCATGGCCACCGAGGCACCTCCATCATGGAGCTCACCCAATCACCCACTCTGAGGCGGGTTTCATCCATTTACAAAATTTATGAATATAGGGATTCTCAGCATTTGCTTCAAGCTTTGCAGTTCTAACTGTCCATCCCCTTAAGCCCCAGGTTCCGCTCTTTGGATTTCAGTAGTACCTAGAGCTGTCCACATACTCCAAAGGGCCACGTTAATACTGACAGCAGTTTGATGACTTAGGACAGGGAACAGGATTGGGGCGGGAACACTTCCCAAGAAATATGTGGTAGGAGGCTTCCTGAGGACCCTCACCAATAGGAAAGTAGCCTGAGAACTGGATCTACCACTAGCCAGCGACACCAGACTGGAGTTCCAGCCCCAGATGTGCAGCAAACCCCTCGACTGCTCTCAGTCCTTGGTTTGTCCCATGAGAAGTAAAAGACTTGAGCCTCAGACCCCCCTAGGTCCCTCCCAGCTCTCACAGTTCAGGGAGTGTGAAATGAGACACGCAGGCGCTGGTGTGCTGGTTACTCACCTGCAGAGGAGCACGGAGCACACCCACTGTGGCCCAGGAGGCTCTTCACCCATATAATAAGTCCCACCGTGACAATGGCTGATGTTTACAGTGTGTTGAACACTGTCAGGTGCTGTGGACATCTCAGATGTTGGTGGGGAGGAGGGACCTCATGCTACTCACTATAGTGGAAGTGGTGAGGTCCATGTGAGGCAGCCGTGTTTGGCCCCATCCTCACTCCCCTGCCCTTTTGCTCACTTCCTCAACTAAGCACCTACCAAAAAAACTCCAAAAAAAAAAAAAACACACAAAAAACAGGGCCCCATGCTTGCACTAGGTCACGTTTTGCCAGTGAGTGAGGCTGCTGTGCCGACTCACAGAGGATCCGGCTGTCCTCTTCCGTAACCCGCAGACCCCGCCAAGCCAGGCCCCTTGGGGCAAGTCTGGCCTGGTCTCTGCCTCCTTTCCTGTTCTATCTCCTTGTCTTGGAGACAAAAGCCAGAAGCAGGAGATATCACTCACATGTTCAGGCCTGCCCTGTTTTCCAATCTTGTTTTAGCCAAAGAGCTCCAGGGCCAGGCTGCAAGATGCATTGGGCTTACCATTTCCCGCTCTGTTTCTGCTCTCTCCGAGTAATTCCCTCAGACGCTCTTGGTCCCTGGCTGAACTCAGTGTTTCTAAAATGAAGTTAGACCCAACTCCACAGTGAGATTGAATTTCTGGGGGACCCTTGTCACTGGTTCTCCTTCAGAGGCCCACCTGGAGTGCAGCCCTGAAGGCATCATGCCCCCAAGTCAGGCAGAAAGGACTCAAAGACACCTCACTCCTGGAAATAGCCCTTTACTGAGTCAGTAATACTATGCAGAATGGTATTATCATACATGGAGAGGAGAGTTACATGGCCGTGGGGTGTGCAGTGCAAACCAGTTGCACATCCAGGACAGTCAAGAAGGTGCGGAAAGGCTTTGAGCAGGGAAGGGCTGGTCTCTGGGTCCGTGTGGGAAGGAGACAACTCTATGCCCTAACCTTGCGGGTGGGCGGGGGGTGCCTGAATCTGTTTGAACATGAAGGCAAAGCAGCTTTAGAGTGTAGCCAACAGGAGACCTCCACCCTGTGGGGTGATTTCTCAGCGCCCCTCTCTGCCAGTGTGTGCAGGAAGTTGGTGGATGCCAAGGAGTAATGACAGAGGGGGCCTCTGTGGGTGTCCAGGCCCTTCCCACTCCTAGTCCAGCTGGCTGCCCATGCAAAGAGGGCTCGGGCCATTGTGGGTCCTGGTGGGACCAGGTTGGCATGCAGCTGTGATCAGGACAGCCATGTGTGGGAGGCGAGAGCTGCCCTGTTGCAAGGGGTTGGCCCTTCTGCAGCCTGATCCTCCCCATCACTCCAGAGGAGCCCCCTTGGGGAATGGGGCAGGCCAGCCTCAGGGAGAGCAAGGGAGGCAGCTGTGCAGAGAGAACCTTCTGGCCTGCCTCTGTCTCCCATCTCCACTCAGGCCCAATGTTCCAGGGCCTGCAGAGTGCCCCCATGCAGATGAAACTCCTGCTTGAATTCCTTCTGGGCTGCTCCTGAAGGGCAGAGGCAAGGATGAATCGAGGAATTTTCTGGACACATGAAGAAATAAATGTTGAACTTTTCAGGGGGCGCTGTGTGCAATGCCAGAGAATGTCGGCCTTGTGGCCCCACTGTGCTGTGACAGACAGGGACAGCTCCCAGGTATGCTGTTCCCCTGCTTATGGGGAGGGTCTTGTGGTTGCCAGGTCTACTTTGCCTCTGGAGTTTTGGCAGTAACGCCCCACCTGCAAATGTTTCCTTGGGGCTTTTCAACCCCGGGGAGCCCTGGGAAACTGCTGGCCAGCATGGGTGCCCAGAGACAGATGTGAGACCTTCCTTCCGAGGTAGCTGCCTCCCTGGCAGGCTCAGTCACAGGAGAGGGGGTCTTCCTCTGCCCTCTCCTCCTGCCCAGCCAGGGAAACCCAGTTGGCCCACTTGGCCAGCAGAAAAATCTGTGTGTATGCATGGGTATATATGTGTTTGTGCGCACGGATATGTGTGCAGTGCATGAGTGTGTGCACGTGTGTGCATGCATATGTGTGCATGCGTGAGTGCCTGCATGTGTGCATGTGCATGCATGTGTATGTGTGCATGCATGTGTGCATGTGTATGTGTGCATGCATGTGTATGTGTGCATGTGTGTATGTGTGTGTGTGCCTGTGTGTGCATGTGCACATGTGTGTGTGAGGAGGGGCTGCTTTCCTATGGCACAGTCACTATGGGGGAGCCCAAAGCTGCAGGGTCAGCCCTGGGGACCCCCCTCATTGGAATCAGAGGACCACAGCTGTCGGTAGGTGAGGCTTTCTGGGGCCTGGATCTGCTCTGTGCCCCTCCGGCATTCTGTGTGACAGTGGCTCTGCCACAGCCCTCCTCAGTAGAAGCTCTAGCTTCCTGGTGGACCTGGAGGCCCCGGGAGACCAGGGGGACCCTGGATCCCTGGTTCACCCTTAGGCCCCATGGCCCCCCGCTGGCCTGGTGACCCTGTCTTCCCTGCGATTCCCGGTTTTCCCTGAGGCCCTGAGGGCCCTGGAGACCCCGGGGGCCCTTCTGGCCCTGGGGGCCCTATGTCCCCTTTTGGGCCTGGCTGTCCTCTTGGCCCTCCAGTTCCAAAGCTGCCCTTTGAGCCTTTGAGGCCTGGGAACCCTCGAGGGCCAACAGGGCCCCTTTCTCCCACAGGCCCGGCCTCTCCAGGTTGCCCCTGAGGACCCTGGGGTCCCAGGGGGCCCAAGCTGCCGGGGTCTCCTTTCGGGCCTCTGCCGCCAACAGGCCCTTTCACGCCCATATCTCCTTTGAGTCCTCTTGGTCCTGGAGGGCCGGGGGCACCTGAGGTTGGAGAGAAGATGGAAGAGGTCAGTCTCTCAGGGGCTCCCCACCTGAGGCTCACCCATGAGCAGAGCGGGCATGCCAACAGCCCGAGGGTCGAACAAGTCCAGCGGACACTATTTCTCACGGCAAGGCTTGCCGATAGCTCCACACACACACTGAGGTTAGGGACCGAGGGGCTGGCCAGCTTCGAGAAGAGGCCAAGGTTGTCCAGGATTGCCTGTCCCGCTCTGAGGCCAGTCTGACCTCCTGTACCTTCTCATGCATGGTCTTTGACCACTGTATTCACCCCTACCCCGCCCCCATGACTTCTCAGGCATTTGGGAACAGGGTTCAAGTCAGGTGACATGGAGGAGAAAACTAAGAAAGTGGGGCATGAGAAATAGGTGTGTCCCAGTGTGAGTAAGTGTGCAGAATGACAGCCCAGAGAAAGGTCAGTACCTCCAGGAAGCCCACCCTGATCACCCAGCCTCTTCACTGAGCTCTTAAGGCTACTACGTTGTGAGTCTTTTCATTGACACATAGAAAGAGAAGTCACCGCACAGTGAAAGCAAACACTGGGTACTATCCAATGGGCCCTGCTAGACTGTGCAGCCCTAGGAAGATGGCAGGAGCCACGGCTCACATCCCAGCCCTGGACACAGAGCCTGGAATGCAGTTAGGAAAACTCAGTATGTGCTTGAAGAGGGTGATTCACCAAGCAGCCATGGACCCTCCTGTGAGCCTGGCTCTGCGTGAGGGCCTACGGGAGTTGCCAAGATGAAGATATGGCCCTTCCTTAAGGAGCCCTGTCTAGCGCCCAGGACAGGGGTCTGATGACCTCACGTCCTTCTGGCTATGTGGGTCCGAGAGTCTCCACCCCTCATAGCTGTGCCCATCCTGAGGACACAAGGCAGAAAGTGGGCCTCTCGGGGGAAGGGATTCCGCATGCTGGGAGCTGGGAGCCCTCCACTGCCGTATCCAGTTCTGCAGCACAGGCCCCTTCATCCTGGCTGCTGCTACCTGAGCCCTCTGCTGCGCCCCTCTCTGTTTTCTTCCCAGAGTGTTTCTAAGTGGAGCAGAGTCAGTGAATACATCCTTTATTATGACCTAAACTGGAAACCAGAGCCCAGACAGAGTCAGCCCCACCAGAGCCAATAAAAACCTTCCAGTCGGTTCCCTGCCACCACCTGCCCTTGCCCACCTCCCGCCACGGGGAAATGGCCCTGCATGGCCCACGTGGCCTGCCAGCAGCAAGGCTGAGATTCCATTGTTGAGTTAACCAGGGATGAAGGGTGGCCAGCAGCAGCGGCAGCAGCCTGGCCTGAGAGAAGCCGGGAGGCAGGAGATGCCCTTGGCCTGCAGGAGCCCCTGGCAGCTCAGCAGCCAGAATGCCACGGGCCCAGGCTGGTGCCTGCGCAGGAGCCACCTCCCCACGCTGGCAGGACCTGCAGGGAACCAGCACAGCCAGAGCGTCTGTCTTCACCCTACCTCTGCTCCTGGCGCCTGGGCCAGCTGAGGTTTGGAAAAGCAGAGAGCTGTACAGAGGCGGAGAGGCCCCCCGAAGCTGTCGGCGGTGCGGCAATGCTGGCAACACTGTTCCAAAACTCAGATTTCATCCACAAAATTGCGTGCTCACTCAGCTTCCAAGGGCCCTGCAGCTCCATGACCCCTTCTCCTGCCACTCCCTCCTCCCTGTCTGGGTGGGCACTCGCCTCCTCCCTCTGTCCCGACTCCTCCCGGGCTCACTTCTCCCCCAGGGCTGGTCCCCAGCTCCCTGGTACTCCACTCTCTCCACTCTCGCCTTCTGGGTGGACAAGTTCACAATCCCCATCTCCAGCCTTGACTCAGGAAAAGCCTGAGAAGACTCGTTGGGACAAGGACGCCCCGCCCTGCTCCTACACACAGCTGGGGCCCCCTCACCTTCTTCTGGAACTCCATTCTTTTCTATGCCACCATCTTTGGTGGACAACCTCTCCTCCCTGTTCTCTAAGAACACAGCAGCCAGCTGTGAGGATTTCTTTCTTCTTCAGAGACAGGGTCTTGCGCTGTTGTGGCTGGAATGCAGTGGCACAATCATAGCTCACTGCAGCCTTGAACTCCTGGGCCCAAATGACCCTCCAACAGGCGCATGCCACCATGCCAGCTGATTTTTTTATTTTTATTTTTTGGCAGAGATGGGGTTTCACTATGTTGCCCAGGCTGGTCTCGAACTCCTGGGCTCAAGTGATTCTTCTGCCTTGGCCTCCCAAAGTTTTGGGATTGCAGGCATGAGCCATCCCACCTGGCCTATATCTGTGATTTCTAAGGGATTCTATGCCAGCAACAAAGGAGAAAAAACTCTCCCTCCTCCCCACCAGCCCCCTCCAGCTCCTCTTTCCCGGGAAGCTCTGGGGAATCTTTCCCTAGGTGTGGAGGCCCAAGTGCCCACATGTTCCTGGTGGATGTTTGTGCAGAAGCCTCAGTCATATCATTCCCTTCATTGCCCAGGAGCCGCAGCCTAGCGTGAGTGGAGGGAGGATGCAGGGAGAAGGGTTCCCTCCCTCTCTATATCCACCCCTAAGCCACAGCTGCCGTTTCTGACCCCATCTCTGAGAACCCAGATGGGGGTGGGAGGTGTCCCAGGCAGCGGCCGGGAGAAGATAGAGTGGACGATGTTATCGGGGGCCTGTCTACATCTTGTAGGCCTCCGCGTGGGCTACTGATGGGTGCCTGTGGTGCCGACAGAAGCCTCCCTTGCTGCCCGTGTCACGACTGGCGGATGGAGCTGCTCGGTGCTGGAGTGCCAGTCAGCCCCACTCACTCTCTGCCTGCTCCATGCCTCCTTGAATCTCCCACAGGGTGGAGAAGGGAGGGACATGAGAGCAGTGACATTTGCCAACTTCGTCGAGTGTCTGCTATGTCCCAGGCAGGAGGCTGTTGCTCCATTTTACAGATGACAATGTAGGTGCGGCGGGTGGCCACGTGCTCAAGACCACAGTGCTGGCGTCAGGATTCCAATCCAGACCCGAGAGGCTCTAAGACCCAATCTCCTTCCCCCATGCTGCTACCTTGGCTCCTGTGCCACTCCCAGCACTGCCTGCAGGAGGGAGAGGCTGTAATCCTAGGCACTGCCTGGAGGAAGGAGAGGCTGCAATCCTGGGTACTGCCTGGAGGAGGAGGACCCCAGAGCCTTTTTCTAAAGAGTACTTTGGGGTCCCCACTGAGTGAGAAGGGGACTCAGAAAGTTGCCTTCCTTAGGTGAGCAGGGCCCCACCTGCCCTCCAGGCCAGGCATGAGTCATGCCGGCAGAGGACTGACAGCAGGTGTGACCTGGTCTGGCTAGGGAGGAAGTCAACAACTGTGGTTTAGTAGTTAGTGTGGGGGCAAGGAATGTGGACAGAGGCTGACCAAGGCCCCTCCAGGCCGTGGTGCCACTGACCTTGCCAGTTACAAGGCAGGGGTGAGGGGCAGAGGAGAGAAGGGCTAGAGAAGGGCTAGTGGCTGCTCTGAGCTGAGGGAAGGCACTTCAGGCCACCAAGGAAGATGGGCAACAGTGGCCAAGGTGCGTGGGAAGGAGAGGGACCGGCACACCCTGGAGTCCGGTGGAGGGGGGCGGCCATGATTACTCAGGAAGCCACAGGCTGTAATCAGGCTTTCCAGGCTCATTAGGGTCCAGCCACAGCTGACCTCACGTCTGGGACCATGGAGTGGCTGGCTCTGTGGTCTGCGCTTGGGATAGGGAGGAGGGGGTGGGGTGAGCAGAGTGCCCAGTGTCTCGGGCATCAGCACTGCCCACCCATGGGAGGGGCAGTGCATGGCCCAGGAGGAGCCCATGGTACATCTTATGGTCAGAGGCAACTGGCCAGCTTACAAGGACAGACGAAAATAAAACAAAGGGGTGCCTCTGGAGGGACTGGCCTGGTGCCGTGGGAGGCACATTGGTGTGGACATCAGGCACCCAGGGTTTGAGACCCAGCTCTCATATTAGCAAAGCGGGTGGCTGGGGTTCAGGCTCCCCTCTGCTCCATGAGAATATTGGCCTGGCTCAGGGACTCTCAAACTTGCTTGTTGCCAACTGAGGGCTGTTAAAATCATGCCCATGGGCTTCAACTTCTGCTTACGATGGACTAGTTTGTGACAGATTCAACCTCCCACGGAGAACAAACAGAGCTGTTAGAGAAAGACCAAAACATCTTTCTGGAGGCTTTGGAGGGATACCAAGGTCCAAGATCCCAGAGAAGAGAAGACTCGTTGAAGTCAGCCTGACATCTTTTCCCCTCCAGGCATTTGTGGATTTGTTATTGGTTTGTGCAAAGAGGCTTAGAAACCAACAAAAGGCTGCAGCTATTAGGCTGAGAAGCTGAGTGGAGTTTTCAGCAGCATCACAGGGCTGAGAGAACAAAAACTGGGTCAGGGCCACCAAATCCTCTTCACTGCCACCTCCGCAGCTCGCTCCTTTGGCCTGAACAGCAGAATGACATGACAGTCTCTGCTTTTTCGTCCTTCACATGTAAACTCCTGAACACTTCAGCGTGGAAGTAGGATGGAGGGTGGTGCTTATAGAACACATTTGCAGATTGAATCCCTTTGTATCTTGCCCACCTTGGGCTTTTACCTTTTGTTCACACTTTCATTTATTTATTCACCGAGCAAACATTTCTTGTACTTTGCAAGAGCCAAGCACTCTGCTAGGTCCTCAATGAGTAACACAAGGAGCCTAGGTCTCCAAGCAATTTAGCATCATAATAATCCCTTATGCAGGGCACCCTTTCATATTTTACGAGAACTTGTTCACACCCATTGTGAACACTAATCCTCACAATTACCCTATGGGATACAGGCAGGAAACGCATTAATATTTCTATCCGCAGATGAAGAAACTGAGTTCAAAGTGTGGCTGGGTGTGATGGCTCATGCCTGTAATCCCAGCACTTTCGGAGGCCGAAGGTGGGAGGATTGCTTGAGCCCAAGAGTTTGAGACCAGTCTGGGCAACAAAGTGAGACCCTGTCTCTACAAAAAAGAAAGAAAGAAACTAGCCAAAAGCCCCGCCCCAGGTCATTTAGCTAATAAGTTATGATGGTTTTAGTCTACAATTCCCAAATGATAGTCCTAGCATGGACACAGTCTAGAACAGACACTGAAATTACCCTACAGAGTAGGAAGAGATAAATATTTTATGAGAGACACAAACACTGTGAAAGTACCACAGTCTTTCTGTTGAGTAAATAGGGGCTTAGAATTAATTAGAGCTGGAAGGGTTCTCAGAGATCAGCTGGTCTTACCCCTTCATTTACAGATGAATGAAGCAGAGCCCTGGAGGGATGAAGTGATTCTGCCTAAAGATCCAGAGCACATCAGAAGCCAGGCTTCTTGCCTGTGCAGTCTCAGAGTTCCAACCTTTCCATCAGGACTTGGCACCTTCCACATGGCTCCGGCCACTGCAATCCCTCCCTTTATTCCAGATAGCCGCTCAGTTCCGGCCAGGTGGAGACCTCGTTGCCAGCTCCTGTGTCACAGCCTGTCTGTGCCTGTCTCTGGATGAATGAATGAGTGACCAGGTCCCCAGAGAAAGGGATGTGCACTGTGTCCCGAAATTTGCTTTCAGATGTGAGAGATTTTACATGTGGTGACTTTAACAACCAGGAGGGAGGCTGGCCAGTAGACACAATTTAAACAAATGTGCAGACGTTGAACCAAGACTCAGGTGTAGCTCAAACAGATGCCCTGTTTTGCTCTCCACGCATGACTAGGACTCCTAGTCATGGAACTCCACACATGAAAACTCCACGCATGACTAGGACAGCAGCAAGTGTAAATTTCCAAGAGTACTATTGGTTATACTTAGAACTGTTCCCCTGTCAACACTTTTGGCACCATCTCCCTCTTCCCCACTCCCTGCCCCACACCCTATAGCTTAGCAGGACCTGAGCAGAAATGTCTTGTTGGCATCTACAAACTCATGCTCTGGGCATCTCCTTTCCTGGGTGGGCACTGGATTGTGTGCATTTCAGAGCACTGGGGAGGGGTCAGGATTTTAAATCAGAGTGACCCAGTGCTTATTCCTTTAAACTCCCTCCCCCATCCTCAGATTACTTTTCTATAAATAGAGTCACCAACATCTGCCTTGTTTACCATGCAAGGGTTGTCGTGAGGCTGAAATAAAACAAAGTGTGTAAATGGGCATTGTAATCAAGAAAGCTTTAAATTGCCTTTGTTCTTAGGTTGAACTCAATGAAACCACACACTTGCCAGGGGCTGAACCATAAGAACTATTTACTAATGCCCTTCCCTGGAACACTGTGTCCTAGAGGTCATACACATACATATTTTAGGTGAAATACTGTGGGAAGATTTCCGTTACCATGTCAGGGGACAGGAAATAAATTTGATGAAAATTCGAGAGCCTTCCACCTCGGTGAAATTTCCAGAGGTCAAGTGGAATGGTTATGTGGAGACAGATATCCCTTCTAAGGTGAAGGATTAGTTGTTGCATCAGGACCCTCCTAAAACCAAAAAGAACGCACAATGCCTAGTGGGCTGATTTGGACTTCGGAGGTAACGTATTCATCATTAGAGTGTGTATTTCTACTCATTTGCCAAGTGACCTGAAAAGCTTCTTGTTTGAGTGGGGCCCAGAACAGGGGAAGGCTCTGCCACAGGTCCAGGCTGCCGTGCAAGCTGCTTTGCTGCCTGGGCCATAGGACCAGCAGATCCAGTGGTGCTTGAGGTGTCAGTGGCAAGTAGGGATATTATGTGGAGCCCTTGGCAGGCCCCTAAAGGTGAATCACAGCACAATCCCTTAGGATTTTGAAGCAGCCCTCCCATTCTCCATAGATAACCACTCTTCTTTTGGGAAACAGCTTTTGACCTTCTACTGGGCCTTGGTGGAGACTAAACACTTAACCATGGGCGACCAAGTGACCACTGGTCTGAGCCACCAATCATGAACTGGGTGGTAGCTGATCCACTAATCCATAAAGTTGGGTGTGCAGAGCAATACTCCATCATCAGTTGGAAGTGGTATACATGTGATCTGGCCTGAGCAGGCCCTGAAGGCACACGTAAGTTACATAAAGAAGTGGCCCAAATGGCCAGGGGTCCCGCTCCTGCTACCCTGTCTTCTCTCTCCCAGCCTGCACCTGTGGCCTCATGGGGAGTTCTATATGATCAGTTGATGGAGGAAGAGAAGATTCAGGCCTGGTTTACAGATGGTTCTTCAGGATATGTAGGTACCACCTGAAAGTGGACAACTGCAGCCCTGCAGCCCCTTCCTGAGACATCCCTGAAGGACAGTGGGAAAGATAAAGCCTCCCAGTGGGTAGATCTTTGGGCTGTGCACCTGATCGTTCATTTTGCTTGGAAGGAGAAATGGTCAGATGTGTGACTATGTACTGATCCACGGGCTGTGGCCAATTGTTTGACTGGATGGTCAGGGATGTGGAAGCTACATGATTGAAAAACTGGTGACAATAAAATTTAGGGAAGAGGTCTGTGGACAGGCCTCTCCAAATAGGCAAAAATACTGAAGATATTTACATCCTATGTGAATCCTCACCAAAGAGAGACCCCAGCAGGGGAGGATTTAATAATTAGGTGGATAGCATGACCTGTTCTGTGGATACTAGTCAGCCTCTTTCTCCAGCCACCACTTTCATTGCCCAATGGGCTCATGAACAAAGTGTGCATGGTGGCAGGGATGGAGTTTATCCATGGGCCTTTTGAAGACTCAGTTACAGCACCAGCTAGGTGGCAGTACCTTGCGGGGCTTAGGAGTGGTTCTCCAGGAGGCTGTATATGCTCTGAATCAGCATCCAATACAGAGTGGTGTTTCTCCCAAAGTCAGACTCACAGGTCCAGAAATGAAGGGGAGGTAATGGCAGTGGCACTCTTATTCTTATACTGGTGACCCACTAGAAAATTTTTGCTTCCTGTTCCTATGACCTTATGTTCTGCTGGGATAGAGGTCTAGTTCCAAAGGGAGGAATGCTGCTACCAGGAGACACAACCATGATTCCACTGAACAGGAAGTTAAGACTGCCACCTGGCCACTTTGAGCTCCTTATGCCTCTGAATCAACAAGCAAAATAGAGAGTTCCTGTGCTGGTGTGGGTGACTGATCCTGACTGCCAAGGGGAAATTGGACTGCTACTCCACGATGGAAGTAAAGAAGAGGATGTCTGGAATGTAGGAGATCCCGCGGGGTGTCCCATAGTATTACCATGCCCTGTGATTAAGGTGAATGGAATATTCAACAACCCCACCGAGGTAGAAATACTACAGCCCAGACCCTTCAGGAGGGAAGGTTTATATCACCCCAGCAGGTAAAGAGCCAGGACCAGATGAGGGGCTTGCTGAAGACAAAGGGAATACAGAATGGAGAGTGGAAGAAGGTGGTGATGAATACCAGCTACAACCACGTGACCAATGACAGCAACAAGGACTGTCACGGTTATGGTATGTCCTCCTTATATTTTATTGTATTTCTCCATTCAGACATTCTGAATGTAATGAATCCTCCTTATTTCTTTAATGAATATATCTGTGTGTGTGTATAGCCAACAATTTTGTTTTCTGTATTCTCTTATTCCCTTATTGTGTAACATAACATGTATCTACTTTATAGCATAAATATTGTTAACTTTACATCATAGTATTTAAGTTACAGGGTATAAGCAAAAGAATAAAATTCACTCAAGGACTTTAACTCCTCTTCAGGGGAAAGTGTGTGTGTGTTTTTGGTTGAACACAGGAGAGTTGCATCAAATTAGGTGGAATTACGACCTTACTGTTGTCTTTATTTGGAGATTAAGTATGGTTTAAGGAGATGTGTACAGGTGCCAAGTTGACAAGGGGTGGGCTTGTGATGGTTAATTTTATGTGTCACCTTGACTAGATCAGATATTTGGTCAAATATAATTCTGGGGCCTTCTATGAGGGTGCTTTAGGATAAGATTAACATTTAAATAGGTAGCCTGAGTCAAGCAGATTGCCCTCCCTCGTGTGAGCAGGCTCATCTAATCAGTTGAAGGCCTGAATAGAACAAAGAGCTGAGCCTCCCCCAAGTAAGAGGGAATTCTTCCTGCCTGATGGTCTGCAAACTGGAATATCAGCTCTGCGGATTTTGGACTTGCCAGCCTTTCTAATTACAGGAGCCAATTACTTATAATTATCTATCTATCTATCTATCTATCTATCTATCTATCTATCTATCATCTATCTATCTCTCTATCTCTATCATTATCTATCTCTCTATCTATCATCTATCTATATCTATCTTCTGTCTATCTCGTCTCTATCATCTCTGTTTCTATCACCTCTCTCTTTCTCTCTCTCTCTCTCTCCATTATTGATTCTGTTTCTCTGGATCTATCTATCATCTATCTATCTATCTATCTATCTATCTATCTATCTTTCTTTCTATCTATCATCTCTATACTCTATTGATTCTGTTTCTCTGGGTCTATCTCTCTCTATGTATATACACTATTGATTCTATTTCTGTGGATCTCTCTCTCTCATACACTATTGATTCTGTTTCTGTCGATCTCTCTGTCTCTCTCTCTCTCTCTCTCTGTCTCCGTCTCTCTCTTTCTCTCTCTCTCATACATTATTGATTCTGTTTCTCTGGAGAACCCTGATAAATAGGGAAGACATGAGGGGGATGAGAGGAGAAGAGTTTTTCAGAGTGACAGCCTCCAGGGAGGGGCAGAGGGTTGGGTGGTTGGGAGCATTAATGAGGGGGTGGGAAGGGACAAAAAAAGAGGAGACAGTTGTCAAAAGACCAGATCTACTTATTTCTCTATTATGACATGGTTAAACAAATCTAAATATAAAAGTCCAGATTTGTATAATAGGCAAAGTTAGAATCCATAATACCTTTACAAAAGAGGTTTGCAAGGATGTTCTTTTCCTTTTTTTTCTCTCTCTTTTTTTTTTTTTTGAGACAAGGACTTACTCTGTCTCCCAGGCTGCAGTGCAGTGGTGCAATCATAGCTCACTGTAGCCTCAGACTCCTGGGCTCCAGTGATCCTTCTGCCTCAGCTTCCCAAGCAGCTAGGAGTATAGGTACACACCACCATGCCTGGCTAATGCAAGGACATTTCTTAAAGCTGCCTATTGCTGTAGGCATTTGCTATAGGATTGTGTTAGCCCACTAGTACTTTGCCTAAAACCAGGTACTTCTGTGTCCAGCAAGATCACCAAGCCTCAGTGGAAGCTTTGTAGCAGCCCTACCTGGACCGAGCTCTTACCTCGTAGGATGGTGACATTGCGAAGGATTTCTCCATGCTGCATATCCACCGCCTTCATCTCCTCCACGATCATGGAGAGGTTCCGGACGTTGAGGTCCAGCCGGGCACTGAGCAGGCTGAAGCGCTCCCGGAGCAGGTCTGTGGTGCCCAGCATGATGGAGACAGACTTGTTCAGGTAGTAGAGCTCCTCGGCATGGGTGTGGAAGCCCAGCGTGCAGGAGAGCCGCACGTCATCCAGGTACTTGAGCATGCTGTGCACGTGGTTGTCGGTGGCATTGATGTTGGTGAAGATGGTGCCAATTTCAATCTCGTGAGAAGCCATGCGTCCTTCCAGAGACTCAAACCTCTCCACGGTGCGGTTCTGGGCGTAGTGGGTGTGGTACTGAAGATCATGCATGTTCTCTTCGTGGTCGTCCAGGAAGGACGAGATGTTATCCAGCTGCAGCTGCAAGCCCATGACCTGGAGTACCAGGTCATGCATGCTCTCAGAGTTCTGGCTGATGCGCTGTGAGGAGGCCCCCAGGGTGGCCTGGATGTTCTTGACCGCCTCTCCAGTCTTGGTGGAGGTGGTGCGCAGGCCACTAAAGAGCCGTGTGTAGTTCTGCCAGTCGGTGACAATCTTCTGGAGGGTCAGGGTCTCCTCGTCTGTCTTCCGCTGGATCCCGTGGATCCACTCGGAAGTCTGCCCCACAGTGAAGTTGATCTGGTGCACTGCAGCCTTGACATCGTAGCACTCCTGGGTGAGGTCCTTGAGAGAGAGGTCCAGGCCAGCTGTGGTGGCCTGCCAGCCTCTCACCTGGGCCAGGAAGAGCCCCAGAGACTGGTTAACCTGGTGGATGGAGAAGGAGCAACTGCCCATCTCCTGGGAGATTTGCCTGCTGGTGGTGGAGAGCACCTCCTGGGCCTGCAAGGTCTGGTCCAGCTGCACCTCCTGGGCCAGAAGCAGCTTCTGAATTCCCTCCAGCTCCTCCTGCAGTTTTCGGATCTCTGGCCCCAGCTGCCCAGCTTCATGGCAGAAAGAGCAGTTGTTCAGGGCTTTCGGATCTTTAGGGGAAAGGGACAACAGTTTGAGTTGCTGAAGGGCCAGGGTACGACACTTCCTCTTTAAATTAAATATTTCGGAGCATAAGGAATTGGTAAGTAGTTTCCCAAACCTGCTTCCTTCCTGAAGTCCTGTTATGAATTCCTTCTTGGAAAAGCCTTGCCACCTCTATGGAATCTCATTTTTACCAACTGTCTTGACTCTGATCTGAAATGTAGCATTTAGGACATTTTCTCCTTCTCACCACCAAATTCTCAAGAATATATCCTCATAATTTTTCTTAGGTGGCCAGGAATTTCCCATTTAAATTTTATTTAAAAATTTCTCCCAATATTTTTATATCTGTTATCTTATTCAATCCTCTTACAATAATAAATTTGCAGAGAAGGTGGCACAGGGATTTCTGACTTGTGACTCAAAAGGAACGAGGTACAGAGAAGTGGCTTGGCAAATAGCCACGTATATTGGTGCCAGACCAGAACCTTCTATTTGCGTCAGAGAAGACTCCTCTAAACCCTTCTATCATTGCTCCTTCTGTCTCATTGTCTCTTAGATTGCTCCAGGTTAAAGCAGGGGATAAAGAACATCAAGAATTGTGGCATGACCTAAGCAAATTAACAGAAGAACAGAAAACCAAAGACCGCATACTCTCACTTATAAGTGGGAGCAAGACTGAATACATGTAGACGCTGGGTGCGGTGGCTCATGCTTGTAATCCCAGTACTTTGGGAGGCAGAGACGGGCGGATCACGAGGTCAGGAGATCGAGACCATCCTGGCTAACACGGTGAAACCCCATCTCTACTAAAAGTACAAAAAATTAGCTGGGCATGCTGGCGGCTGCCTGTAGTCCCAGCTACTTGGGAGGCCGAGGCAGGAGAATGGCATGAACCTGGGAGGTGGAGCTTGGAGTGAGCCGAGATCACACCACTGCACTCCAGCCTGGGTGACAGAGTGAGACTCCATCTCAAAAAAAAAAAAAAAAAAAAGATTGAATACATGTAGACATAAAGATGGCAACAATAGACTTCAGTGCATACTAGATGGGAGAGGAGGGAGGGGGCTATGGGCTGAAAAACCACCTATTGGGTACCTAGGCTCACTAGCTGGGTGACAGGATCATTCCTACCCCCCAAAACCTCAGTGTCACGCAATATAACCAAGTAACAAACCTGCACATGTGTCTCTTAATGTATAACAACAAAAGTTAAAATTATGAAAATAGATAAATAGATGGCACATATTTAAAAAAAAAGAAAAAAGAAAAGAATTGCGGCACAGCTTAAGGCAATGACGAAGAAAGGGTTGACCTGGCAGGAGGTTTTGCAAGGTCTCGAAACTCTCATTTCAGATGCATGAGGCTATTTTGGGAATGACGATCTTTGGCTTCCTTCTCTGCCTGTAGACTCTGGCTAGATCTGTGCTCCACCCAGAATCCCCTGCTCCAGTCCTGGGAGTATCCCAGGGTAGCAGCCCTCCTCTAATGGATGGAGATCTGGCTGGGGAGGGATCAGGGAGCCGGGGATATCCTCTGTGCCTAGAAGGCTGGTGAAGGTTGCTTGGTGCTGGGGCACTGTGGTGTGGGGAGGGCACCCCTGCCCCACCCTGAAGATCACTGCATCACAGTCATCAGCCCATCTACTTACCCAGGCCCTGGAGATTTTTCTGCATTAACACAAGCTTCTTGTCATAAATAGACTGGGTCAAGGAGATGTCTTCGGAGAGAGAGTCCACTTTTCTGAAAACTGTAGGGAAAACAGATGAGAAGCTGGGGCAGGGTCTAAGCTCAAAGAAACAGCAGTCATTCCTTGAGAAGGCATCCTTATCAGCTCCTCTGCAACCAAAACTTTTCACCTTTCTCCTTTCAGGCTTCTTCATGGCGGTTAGGGAAGATACTTCTTATGGCCAGAGTTTGCCAGAAGGCCCTTTAAAAACATAATAACTCACCCCCTACCCCACATTTTAGAAATAGGACCTGATCATAGAATGGAACAGGGAAAATTCAGAAAAATATATTTTTTAAAAAATTATTCTTATTCCTACCACCCAAAGATTGCTGCCATCAATGTTTTCACGTATTTCTTCTAGTCTTGTCTACATTGATAACCATTCTTCAGCTACATAGCTATATACAGTGTTCCCCCTTTACCTGCAGGGGATACATTCCAAGACCCCCAGTGGATGCCTGAAACCTCAGTGTATGGAACCCTATATATGCTATGTGTTTTCCTATACATACGTACTTAAGATAAAGTTTAATTTATAAATTAGGCCTAGTAAGAGATTAATAACAGCTAATAATAAAATAGAACTATTGGAACAATATGCTATAATAAAAGTTATGTAAATATGGTCTCTGTGTCTCTGAGAATATCTTATTGTACTGTACTCACCCTTCTTCTCGTGCTGACATGAGATGACACCATGCCTACGTGATGAGATGCAGTGAGGTGAATGACATAGGCATCGTGACTTATTGTTGGGCTACTACTGACCTTGACCATATGTCAGAAGGGGGATCATCAAGCCATGATGTTGCCGATTGACCTAGGGTAACTGAAACCGCGGATAAGGAGGGACTATTGTGCTTTCATAGGCAATAAAAGCAAAACTGGGATGTTCTGAACATCTCATCTGTTTTCTTTGATGTTGCTTTATCAGTATCATGTCATGGACATTTTTCCATCCAGGGTTAAATCACTTTAAAATCATTACTTTTGGTATCTGCATGGCACTCTATATAAATAATACAGCAAGTATGTAAGAATCTCCTATTGTTTGGGACACTTAAAGTACCTCTTCTTCTGAGCTCATAAATAAAACTTGATATATAAATATAAGTAATGCTTAATTCTAGAAATAATCCTTATATATGATGGTTATGTGTATATGACAATTCTCTTGGGATAAATTGCTTAAAGTAGAACTATGGGACCCAAGGGTATTAACATTTTTGAAGTCCTTGATATAAGCTGCCAAACTGCTGCCTAGAAAAGGTTACACCACTTTATACCCCACGGGCAGCCCTGCACTCTACTAAGGGGGGCCACGTTGGCCGGTGGTTAGAGCACGTCTTGGCAGCAGCAGGACACCCGGCTTTTTCCAGTGGGTGCCTGAATGGGCCTGGTAGTGAGGGAGGGCATGGGTTGTTCTGAGGTTCAGCAAGATGTTTCCCTCAGATCCTCTTAAGGTCAAGTACAAGGGGAAAGAATTAGTGCCACCAAGAGCATTGAGTAATACAGCTTCTAGTCCTAGTCTACATCGCATTTGTTAGGTGACTATGGGCAAGTCAGTTACCCTTTCCTGAGCTCAATTCAATCATATGTGAAATGAAAATGTGGAGCTTGATGACTCTAAGGCTCTCATCAGCGCCAAAATTCTATGCTTTCAGATTATTTGGAAGCTCCAGGCTCCAGTTAATATTGTACATCTCAGAGCTGTCAGTAGATTTACTTAATTAGTAACAGCAACATGTTGAGAGAGTTTGGGAATAAGCACATGCTGTTACATGAGATAAGCACTGTACAGTTTACAGTAGTTGTGATTCCATTTGAGCCTCCCTGCAATTAAGATTTCATGCATAGATGAATAAAGATACAGAGAGACTGAGTGACTTTGATTCCTATTCCTATGCTTCATTAAGTCTACTTCCAAGCCAACAGCCAAGGCTCACTCCGCTCCATATAATTCATTCACCTGCTCATTTCTTTTTTTTTTTTTTTTTTTTTTGTGAGACAGTCTTGCTCTGTCACCCAGGCTGGAGTGCAGTGGTGTGATCATGGCTCACTGCAGCCTCAATCTTCTGGGCTCAAGTGATCATCCTACCTCAGCCTCATAAATAGTTGGGACTACCAGCATGTGCCATCATGCCCAGTTAATTCTCAATTTTTTTTTAATTGAAATTAGTTGGGGTCTCACTATGTCGCCCAGGCTGGCCTCAAACTCCTGAGCTCAAGTGATCCTTCCACTTTGGCCTCCCAAGGTGCTGGGGTTACTGACATGAGCCACTGTACCTGGCCTTCCTTATTTCTTCATTGTGCATCTCAGGCTTAATAATTCTATATTTGCTTTTTAAGCCATTTTTCCTTACTTTTTATACTTGATTTTTCTTCATCCTTATAAAATTATGTTTTATGTAGACAATATGGCAAATAGTACATATATATATGTATATATATGACTTATAAATAAATAGCTATATTTTGGAGATGTGACCCTATCAATTTTTTCTTCTCCAACATTTAATTTAAAAATTTTTCAAATAATAGAATAGAAGGACTTGTACAGTGAAGACCTATATGCCTATCGCCTGGATTCTACAAGTAGCATTTTTCTGTATTTATTTTATATTCATCCATCTCTTTCACCCATTCATCAATCCATGTCAATTTTTGGATGCATTTTAAATGAATTTTTTACTGATGGGGTGCATGGTCAAAAAAGTTTAGAGATCACTGCTGTAGACCAGGGGGGTTGCAAATTATGGCCTGCAGGTGAAATCCAGTCTAATGCCTGATTTACAGGAGTTGCCACCCCTATTCAGTTACAGACTGCTTGTGGCTGCTTTTGCTCTGCGATGAGTTTGGTTGTGACAAAGATCGTATGTAACCTGAAAAGTCTAAAATATTTACTATGTAGCATTTACAGAAAAAAAAATGGCCATAATCAGCTCTAGATTATAAGCTCCATGAAGGCGGGGTCTGTGTTTTACTAAGCAGTATACTGCCCAGTATAGACTATAGTTCTCGGCCCCCAGTATGCTCTTGATTTAAAATAAAATACTTGATGAAAATGAACAGAGTTGGTTTGTAATGCCTGCTGACTGATTTTCTCAACCCTCTGGATTTTGGTCACAGTTCTGGTTGTAAAGCATTGACCAGTCTATTCACACACTCACACATACACCGTACACACACACACACACACACACACACTTTACAAATCTATAATCATTCTGTCATCAAATATTATTGGGCACCTGCCATTTAGGCCAAGATGGTGCCAACACTGTTCTCGGGACTTGGGATATCCAAGCTGGAGGCAAAAACAAAAAAGGAAACCCGAAGGTCTCCCATGGTTCACAAACACACACTCCTCACCCCGGTTCTTCTGATCCTGTCCATTCACTCTGGATCTTGGGGCAAATCCTGTCCCCTCCCCAGTTCTGTACCCTCCCGCGAGGAATGGGGCCAGCCTCCCGCTCCAGCCTGCCAGGCTGACTCATGGACGTTGTGCATGTGACAGCGTCTCACATTCTGTCATTCTCTTTGAAACTCTTCAGTGCCTACGCTCTTCTGTGGGCCTGATCCTGTGGCTCTTGGAGCTTTGATAATGGCCCCAGGTCCCTTGAGTGCTGTGAGCTGAGGCCCTAAAAGGGGTGACCAGAAATCTTGACAAGTTCTCTGACAGCAAGTTCGTGGCCTCTGACAGGCAGACCATGGCTCCTTTCCTCCTCTGGCCTGGGATTTTGGCCACTTTCTGAAAAGCCAAACCTTGCGAATTGATTTAGCAGAGACAGGTGATGAGGGCTTGGGAAGTTCTGAAACTCTTGGTCCTTAAATCTAGCTGCACACTGGAATCCCCTGAGGGGATTTATAAATGACAAAGGCCTGGGTCCTACCCAGAGATGATGATTTAATTCGTCTGGAGTGAGTGGAGGGGGGTACTCTGGCACTAGTATTTTTGAATGCTTTCCAAGGGATTCCAATATCCCCTGACAAGAGGGAAGAACCACGACCCTTGATGGTGAAATGTAATTGATGCAACTCAGTGTTCCCAGTGCCTGGCACACAGCAGGGGCTCGGCTTTTGTTGGATTAATTAATGCCTTCGGATTACTGGAAGACGACTTGTGTCTATTCAAATCATTAGTATGCTGGCCTCTTGCCTTCAAGCTAAGAAGGCTGGGTATTGAATATCTCCAGCCAGGACCAGGAGGAGGCGCCTCTCTTTAGGGATGTGCTCAGGCTCAGGGTCTGCATGAGAGCAGGGGGCCCCCCTCGGAGCCTTGACTGCCTCTCCCTACTCCTGACTTTGTTTCTAAACTCCGGTAGATTGGAACAAACAAACCTACCAGAGCCTGGATTTTCAAAGTTTGAAGCTAAGAGTGGAATGGGATTACAAACATCAAATTTGTTGTAACAAGTTTACCGCAATCTGTCAGCATCTGGAAGGCAGAAGTGACTTGCCTCTGGCTGTGTGCTGTGACCTAGGTCAAGTACTACAAACCCTAATGTGTATGAGAAGAACCAAACCTCAGATCCCTGGGTCTCACCTGCAGGACCCCCCAGATTCCTTGGTCTCAGCAGGTCTGGCTGAGGGAGACCCAGGAATTTGCATTTTAACAAATACTGGAGGTGAAATTGCTGCAGGTAGGCATCCAGCCTCACTTTTAGAAATACTCACACAGACCATGAAAGGGGGCTTAGAAGTCACTCAGTCCAGTGATCTCAACCCTGGGTGAACAACAGAATCATCAGGAGAGTTGAAAGATACCAAATTAATTGCACGATCGGGGTGGGGCCTAGACATCGACATTCTTTAAAGCTCCAAGGTGGCTCTAACGTGGAGCTGAAATTGAGAAGCACTGACCTGGTCGTATCATCTCATTACACCAATGGGAAAGCAGGGGTCCCCAGAGGCGGGTGCCTTCCTCAAGGCCACAGATCTTGTCAATTGCCAGTGTCTGCAGTTTGGATTAGGCATAGAGATCCCCTAGCCAGGAAGATGCTGGCTCTGGGCCCTGGGATACAGATGTCAAGTGTTTGTCTTTGCAGGGGAGCTTTTGGTGCTGGATCCCTGACCAGACACCCCCCTGCAGCCCCGGGTGGACAAGCCCTGGACTCACCCAGAGAGGCCAACACGGCCACAGCCACCAGGAGCAGGGCCAGGAAGAGGTAAAGAATCCGCACTGATGTGTGCAAAGATAGGTTCTTCTGGCAGCGGCTACAGCGGGGACCTGGCCAGCCTGTGGGGGACACAAGGAGGACAATGGCTTAGGCCAGGGGCCCAGGTTGGAGCTGAAGGGTCAGTTCCATGTTCCTGCTCTGGCCTGTCTCATCACATTCAAACCAGGCTCAGAAGGGGAGCTGTTCTCGACCCTCGTTCTCTACCTGCCCTACCTCCTTTCTCTAGGTGCTGGCGCTTTCTGGAATGCAGGAACCGAGTCAGGACTTCAAAGAACAGCCCCCAGCACTACCATCATCCTCTCTCCATGGCGTCTTCATTCAGCCCATGGGGAGGGGAAACACCTCTTCCCTCTCCATTGGTCCTACTGATGACCCACAGGAAGAGCAGCCAGCCTGAGGCCCCACTGGGTGACCAACTTGTCTGGGCTTGCCCAGGACCTTCTGGGTTTTAGCACTGAAAGTCTCCTGTCACAGGAGCTCCTCAGCATGGTGCCAATCATCCTGGTTTGCTAAGATTGTCTAGGTTTTAAAACTGAAAGTCTGCCGGATGCAGTGGCTCATGCCTGTAATCCCAGCACTTTAGGAGGCTGAGGCAGGGGGATCACTTGAGCCCAGGAGTTTGAGGCCAGCCTGGGCAACATAGCAAGATCCCATCTCATTTTAAAAAAAGAAAATGGAAAGCCCCACACCCTGGGAATCCCCTCAGTCCCTGGCAAACCAGAATATTGGTTACCAGTCCCCAAACTTTTCAGGAAACCAGAAGTTCTCCTGGAAACCAAACAAATTGTCATGGTCCACCAGTTGAGTTGTTGGCATGGAGGAAAGAGGGAGCCAGATGGTCCTGAATATGCAGGCAGGTGGCCAACACCCAGTGGGAATGCAGTGATGGCCCAGCTGCGAATTCCTAAGGTGAACTCACCTTTAGCCACACATTCTGACTACTAGGACTTTTAAAAATCCTGATGCCCAGATCACACTCCAGGCCAAATAGGAATTTCCAAGGGTTGGTCTCATGCATCCATGGGTGATTGCAATGAAGAGCCAAGGTTGAGAACAACTGCTGTAATCTACACCAAAGCCACTGAGAGGCCCCATTCCAAACACCAGTTCAGGTGGTACAGGACACAATGAAGGGGACAGTTCCAGGCCAGCTAGGAGACAGGCCCCAGGGACAGGGTATGTAGCTCCGGGAGATGGCAGAAGTCCCTGATGGGTCTCGGGAGGACCCCGGGAGACAGCTGGCACTTGTGTCAAGCTTTGATTTCAGGCCAAGCGCAGTGGCTCACACCTGTAACCCCAGCAATTTGGGAGGCTGAGGCGGGCAGATCACTTGAGGCCTGGAGTTTGAGACCAGGCTGGGCAACATAGCAAGACCCTTG
The DNA here is from genome assembly GCF_009828535.3 of Hylobates moloch. Classification (NCBI taxonomy): domain Eukaryota; kingdom Metazoa; phylum Chordata; class Mammalia; order Primates; family Hylobatidae; genus Hylobates; species Hylobates moloch. Next base: position 32,340,047 of record NW_026652297.1, on the reverse strand, counting down.
CATCTACAAAAAATAAAAAAATTTATCCAGGCATGGTGGTATGTGCCAACAGTCACAGCTACTTGGGAGGCTGAGGTGGAAGGATCACTTGAGCCCAGGAATTTGAGGCTGCAGTGATCTGTGGTTGCACCACTCATACTAGCCTGGACGACACAGCAAAACCATGTCTTTAAGAAAAAAAAATATTAAATTCCTTTGACTTCATTGGTACTGCACGCCCAGGGCCATGAACTCTGCCCTTTCACCATCCAGGAAGCAGTGGGGAAAGGACACCCAGGCTTTTGAAACCATCTAAAGAGACAAATCTCTCACTGGCCTGGGGATGGAGACAGGGATCTCTCAGCCCAGAGTGGAGATCAGGGGCAGCCCCAGAGTCCTTACCCTTCTGGGTGCATGGGAAGGTTGGCGTGTCCTCGTCATCACCTGCCAGGTCCTCTTCTGTAACGCACAAGGCATCTCCATCGCCGCCGGCCGACCTCACTATAATGAAGCCAGTGCCGTCAGACCCAAAGCCATCCCAGGCCTCTCTACCCCTTTTATTTTTATTTACCAGTCCCCATATCCCATGCCCACCTCTACCTCTGAGCCAGCTCACTGAGCTCCAGGTGGCCTGATGTAAGCTGCAAAATGGGGGTGGACATAGGAATCAAGTGGCTGAGGAGCTGGGATGTCCACCCCTCTGGGTAAGGAGAGCTCCCCATTTCCCACACGCTGGGAAAAACACATGGGCCACCTCAGTGCCTGCTCTCTCTGCAGCTCGCTGAAACCCATGGAGGTGGAGTAAGGAGAAATAAGAGCTGGCTGCTTGCTCTGGCTTAGCTTCCTTCTATTCCCGAAAACTTGGTCACCAAAGCAGAATTCCTCTTCTCCAGGGACAAGGCTGAATCTGGCCCCAGCATAGTCCCCACCAAGACTTTGCCTCCAGTATAGCCAGGAGGAGGCCAGAGGGAGGAGGAGACAGGATGGGCGCAGATCCCTGCCTCATACAATCTCACCCAGGACCCACCAGGGTGTCAAGGGGCCTTGGGCGGAGCAGGTCTCCTGTCAGAGGTTGATTCGGTGCTTATTCTCTGAGACAATATGGTCCCTAACTAAAACCTAAATGATGTATCCCTCACTCAGAAGATTCCTCTAGCTCCCCAGACACCCTTCACCTCCCACTCCCTGTAAGTAAGACCTGGCCTTTTCTTCCTTTTCTCCTTCCTTCCTTCCTTCCTTCCTTCCTTCCTTCCCTCCTTTCCTCCCTCCTTTCCTTACTTCTTTCCTTCCCTTTCTCTTTTCCTTTCCTTTCCTTTCCTTTCCTTTCCTTCCCTACTTTCCTCCCTCCTTTCCTTCTCTCTCCCTCCCCTCCCTCCTTTCTCTCTTCCTTTTTCTCTCTCCTCCCTCTCCCTCTCTATCTCTTTCTTTGCTGTTTTGCTGGGTCCTTAAGGATTCCCTGCTTTCTTTCACCTGTAGCTATGCACTTAACAGTATGTCTGTAGTTTATTTAATGTCTACATTTTATAGCCCCAGAATATTTTAAGCTGGTAATGCTAGAAGCAGAAGCTTCAAGTTTTGCTTTTCTCGTTTTCTTTTTTTTCTTTTGAGACAAAGTCTCGCTGTATCGCCCAGGCTGGATTGCAGTGGCGCCATCTCGGCTCACTGCAAGCTCCACCACCTGGGTTCATGCCATTCTCCTGCCTCAGCCTCCCGAGTAGCTGGGACTACAGGTGCCCGCCACCATGCCCAGCTAATTTTTTGTATTTTTAGTAGAGACGAGGTTTCACCGTGTTAGCCAGAATGGTCTCAATCTCCTGACCATGATCCGCCCACCTTGGCCTCCCAAAGTGCTGGGATTACCGGCGTGAGCCACTGCGCCCGGCCTCCTTTTTGTTTTTAATGCAATAAAGTGCTGGGTTTTGCCTCAAGGCAATCTTCACAACACCTTATAAACTTCACAGTCCAGAGAATCACATTTATGTACAAAAAGACTGAGGTTCAGGGAAGTGAAGAATGTTGCTTAGCAGCCCACAGAATAGAAGTGGTGAAGCCAAGATGTGAACTCGGAAATCTTTTCTACCATACCTATGACCACCTTGAGGTAATGAGCAAAGGTTCTACAAAGTGCTAAGAAACCTTGCTTCTGCAACTACAAGGTCAGTGGGTAGACAAGAAGAGGGTGGCACATGAATGAGCTGCGGAGCCTCGGGGGCTCCTGACCATGACTGATGGGCATCTTGAGCCGCATCCTAGACCTGTGAGCACCTGAGGCCCAAATGCCATGCCACGGCCATTGTGATCAACATAGGAGCTGAGATGCAGTTGGCAAGGTGCCATTGGTAAGCAAAGGCAGCTCCGAATGGACTCAGTAGGGAGGGGACTGAGGGTGACCCCAAATTAAAGATGCCACCATCATGGCCATGAATGCCCTCTGCTCGGCCTTCAAGCATGGCTTAAACGTCACTTCCCCAGCAGTCTTTCTTGAGCTCTCAGACTAGCATAAGGCCCTGTTGCCCACACCTCACATGCTCTGTGCTCTCCTGTGGGAGAATGCTCCTCTCCTGTCCATGCAGCAGCTCTCTTCTCCAGCGCTTCAGTTCCAAGGGCAGGGACTGTCTGTCATGTTCTCTGCTTTATCCAACACCCCTAGCACAGTGGCCAGCACAGAGAAAGGCTCAACAAACACAATTTCAAATAAACCAATGAAGGATTTGGTATTAGGCTTTCCAGCAGTTCTTTGCCTGCCTGTGGAGCTCTTTGGGGAGCTTTCAAGGGACCACCCCCAGGGATTGAATTAATGTGGGGTGACAAAGGAGACCTGGGGTTTAGGACTTTGAAAGGGCTCTTACATCTGTTATCCCATTTGATCCCTACAACTAGTCCGAGAGACAGAGTGAGAACATTTTCTCCTGATTTGATAGGTGATGAAACTAAACTTTGTGTATGTGTGCACATGTGTGTGAGAGTGTGTCCGATGCATGTGTGAGTACACGTGCATGCCTGTGTGTGTGCCTGTGCTTGCACATGTGTGCACGTACATTTTTGCCCATGAGTGTGCACGTGTGTGTACCTGTGTATGTGTGGTGTGAGGTTTTTAATGCCTGGCTCAAGTCATAGAGCTGGGCAGTGGCAAAGCTTCCTGAATCTTGGTTTTCCTCTCCACAATAGGAGATTCCAGGTAGGTTTGCTTTCCGGGACACTAGTGCGTGTGTGGGGGGGGCGGGGGTGCGGGCAAGTGCTTTGGAGGGTAAAGTGGGAACAGGAAGGAAGCATGAGAAGTTCCTTTTCATGCATATCCTAAGAAGCATCACTTTCAGCTCTCCTTAGGCAGCTGTCCCGTCATCAATCTGCCAACAGTTTGCAAGGAAGCCTGGCCTGGGCGGTCACCAGGATTACGATCTCTTTCCCAAAATGAATGCCTGGGGCAAGGCAGGGGAATTCCTTGGTACCTTCTGTTTCTGTCTGACCAAAACCTCACCCTAGTAGCCATGGCCTCTCACCTCCAGAGACCCCAGTCAGAACCACGCTGTGGGCCGTATTCACCACTGCCCCGGGGCTACCGTGGGGAGGTATTCCTTCCATCCCTTAGAGCAGAGCTGCCTCCTCAGCCCGGTTCCTCATTTCTCCCCATCCTTGAGCTCCTCTGCCCTCCCCCATGACTGGGCCTCCTCCCTGTTCTGGCTCTAGGGCCAATTTCATCACTTCACTGTTTATAGCCTTTGCAGGGAATCTGGGATGACTTAAATCAAGCAAGGCTGACACCAGCCTTCAGCAAACACCCTCTCAAAAAACACAGAGCTTTGTTATAACCAGCTTTCCCAATGGACAGCCCCCCAAATTAGCAACTGTTAGCCAGTGGAAATTGCTAACGAGGCTTTCCAGTACCGCACCGAGTGACCCATGGGAAGGGAAGTGGCGGCTGCCAGCGAGGATCTTGGATCTCTCTAGACTAGGGGGACCACGGTGTTTGGCCATCTTCCCTCCACTGACATCTCAGCTCCATAACTCACAGCCCTCCCCAATCCCCAAAGAGGTCTTCTCTCTCTAATCCCTTGGATTTCCTGTCTTCCAGCACTAAGCCCCAGACCGTGGGGACCCCTGACTCACCTATGTCTGGAATGCTGTAGTAACTCACCACTGTAGCCTCGTTCACTTAGTGAGAACATAATCCAAAGCATTTGTGAGGCTCTTATAAGCCGAGCCCTTTGCAAGCACAAGCTCATTATGTTCACGTTATACCAAGATTGTTCTGATCAGAGTATGTATGAATGAATAAACAGTCATCAAGAATGAAAAAGCCCTGGCTGAGGCCCCAGAGTAGTGATTGATCAGAGGATGACTGATTAGGCAGGCATCCGTAGTCCCTCCTTGAACTAGGCCAAGCGGGGTTAATAGAGATGGGAAAAGAATTTCCTTCCCCTCTGCGTCTTCTATGCCTATTCTTCTGCCATTAAGGGCAAACTGACTTAGTGTTAGGTGCACCAGCTCTCCAAAGGGGTTTCAGGGATAGAGAACCACAGCCTGAGAGGGTGGGAAGGGAATTTGCAGATTCACCTCCATCATGTCACAAAGGCTCAGAGAGGTTAAGTGGCCTGGAAGCTGGTTAGTGGCTCCTAAATATCCAAGAATTTGAGGCAGAATCCAAACACGCATTTGAGTGTCTGCAGAGTTGCACATGCCTATCTCAGAAATGCCTCAGAACTGGGACAAGGCCTTTCCCTATAAGCCTGATATCTGTTGACAGGTCATGCTCCTAGCAGTTTGCTGCATCCCTGTGGTCAGGAAAGCTCCCCTCAACTGCTTTCAGCACAGGGTTGATCACATAGTGGATGTTCCATAAAGATGTGTTTTCTGGCCCTCGGCAAAGGCCTATGTCTTCAGTTAACTGTTATCCTCTGCTATTTTAATCAGGAGCTCATGTGTATTTAAAAAATGAAGATTGATGACTTAAAATAGGGTTGGAATCTGGTTTATTCTTAGGATTCTCCATGGCTAGGGAGTATTGGGGATGATGGATGCATTTGGAGTGCAAAGGCTTAAAGCAGTGAAGGTGAAATTTATATACCAAGGACTGATGTTTGAACTGCAAAGGAATGAGCTGGTGGAGGACTGGGTAGGAGCAAAATGTTGGCTCTGCTTCTCCTCCCGTTCTCAGAACAGAACAAGGGACATCATATTCTTCTCCTAGAGCTCCAAGGGCTCTTGTTTGGAGGGGTGGTGTTTTTCCATTGTTGTCCGTTAATTGCCTTTCAATACCACCTGTATGTAATATGTCTACAGCTCTCTAAAGTAAGGCACTGGTTCTTGTCTGTGTCGTGTACAAAGAAATGTAGGACACTTGACATGCTGAAAATCGAGGAGTGCCTGAGTGTGAAGCATGCTGGGTGTCTGGAAGGGTAATGAAATCATCATGTTATGATAGGCTTGAGGTGTCTGGAGAGAGGCTCCGTTTATAGGAAGGCAGAAATAGCATTGGTTGCCTTCTGTCTCTCCTCTCTCTCTCTCTCTGTCTCTCTCTCTCTCTCTCCCCTTCCTTTCTTCATTTTTTGGATTCCAGGAGAAAGGTTATTTCAGCAGGAGTGGGTGGGCTTGGAAGAGGACACTGGAGAAGATAAGGTGATGCTGGGACCTAAAAACCTATGGGAAAACTCCTCTTTGGGGACAAACTTGGGACAGCATGGGAAACATGAAAGAACGAACATCTAAAACTCCATGAGCCAGTTTCTGCCTACCCTGATCCCAAGGCCCCAAGGGACCACATCTGCTGTGAGGGAAGGCCATGGTCCCTGTCATAAAGAAGCCAGCCCCATGGATTTCCTAGTGAAAGGCACAGCCAGGCCCCAATCTTCTTGCAGCGATTACTATCCGAATCACAGGCAAGGTGATTAGAAAAAAAAGTTAAATAGCCTGAGAAGGCCAAGGCCAAGGCTGCAAACCCAGACCCATAAAATAGTGGCAACCACTAGAAATTTGAAAGGGCCTCTCTTTCTGTCATCCCTTAGGTCACAATATCCATCTCAAACTCCAGAAAGAAGGACAGCCACGAGAGGAGGAATTCCTTTTTTTTTTTTTTTTTAAGCCTCTGCTCTCACAGAGCCACGTAGCAAGTTTGATGGAGGGTGCATGTCTTGGCACATTGCTAAGCACGGCCACTGACTCCACTGGGGTTGAGCTTGGTTCAGCTTTCCCCTTGGGGGTAGAAAATAGCCTGGACCTGTTAACCAACTGCTAACTCAACTGTGGTCACCAATGCCGGCTTTCTTTTGGTTGACCAAAAATGTGTCCTTGGTTCCCTCTTTTGCCTTTCTGGGACTGCATTCTTCCATCTGAGTCAACAAGGGGGAGAGATTCGAGGAATTGAATAAAAGGTCTTTCTTTGGGCACTTCAAGGAACATATTTTGATAATTATCTTCTGCAGGGTTCACAGAGTGGGTTTTCAAAACAGCCAATTGGATCAGTAAAAATAAAGATTTCAGAGTCTTCTCTGGAGCCAATACTATATTTAAAGTGCAGAATAGCTATAGTTTAAGGTTGGAGAACGCTATAAGTAAGGTTGCAAAATGGTTTTCATTAGAGCCCTTCCGCCACTACCCCCTCTCCACAGGCTTCCTTTGTGGGTTTGTCTGTAATCGGTTGGGAATCTGCCTGCCCACTCAGGTCTCAAGATGCAGGTCCTTTCCCTTCAGATCCTCCTGCTCACCAAGTTGTCCTTTTCTGCTTCCGTGGCTCTGCCAGTTTGTCTCTTCCAGCACTCGCCTCTTTTTTTGGTCCCCATCCTCAAGCTCTTGCATCCCTAAAACCACATCTGCTGCTCTGAGACAGGCTTCCCTCGAGGTTCCTGCCACCTCCACCTGAATCCCTTCAGCTGCCTCCCACTCTGTTCTTGGTAACCACAGAGGTTGTGGGTAAATCCCTGCTTTATCCTAAACCCTCTTTATCCTAAACAACTTTCCTCCCCTTTCTTGCCCTCAACTTTTCTAACTGGGACCCTATTCTAGGTGGTGCAATTCTTCATTAGACGGGCATGGCCCACTCTGCACATTCAGCATCCTGGCCTTGCCCGCTTAAGGCCGGTAGCAATCCCTGGTCATTGTCACAACCCTGAATGCCCACCCATTTCTAAATACCTGCTGGCAGGCTGGTGCTGCCTCTAGTTGAGACAAGAACCCAGGCTACTCACTCAATGCAACAGGAACGCTCCCCCCATTACTTACACACTGATCTCCTCTGTGTACACAGCACCAACCCCCCCAACTTCCCTGACCCCCATGAATTCAGAGGGATGAGGGGGTGGGAATCACCGGCTTTCTTTTCTTCTCTCTCTTTTTTTTTATAGACAAGGTCTTGCTCTATTGGCCAGGCTGGAGTGCCGTGATGCGATCATGGCTCAGTGCCGCCTAGACCTTCCGGGTTTGAACGATCCTCCCACCTCAGCCTCCTGAGTAGCGGAGGCTACAGGTTTGTGCCATCACACCCAGCTAATCTTGCTTATTTTTTGTAGAGACAAGATCTCACTATGTTGCCCAAGCTGGTCTCAAATTCCTGGCCTCAAGTGATCCTCCTCCCTGGGTCTCCCAAAGTGCTGGGATTATAGGCATGAGGCACCATGCCTGGCCAGGAATCACCAGTTCTCTTGATCCCTGTTGTCACCTCTGATACTGCAAACCCTACCCTGTCTCGCATGGGCACCCCACTTCCCTCCTCTGAGCTTCATGTTCTTTGTGCGTAAATGGTGGGGAGATTGTCTGCTTCAATGAGCTGCTGTGAAAATCCAATGAGACATATATGAAAAGTACCTGGCACATAGTAAATGCTTAATAAATAGTAGCAGTCACTTTTATTAGGATTATTTTTCTATCCTGTTCCAATAATGCTGCCATTTATTGCCATGTCCCAACCCCCGTCAGTCCCAGGACCAATTTCCAACTTTCAAGAAATCAATTTTTCAAAACATATCCTATGGGACACTAGTCCCAAATTATTCTTTGTGAAAAAGGATTATTTGATCAAGTAAGTGCGGAAAACCTGGCATACTCTATCGCCATCTTAGAGATTCACATTCACATAGTAAACATTTTGAAAAGTCCTGCAAAAAAAAAAAAATAAGCCCATTTAAATCTGTGTTTAATTCCATGTTTCCCAGACTTATTTGGCCATGGAACTTCCTGCAGATCTTGAAAAATATATGTATCTTTTCATTCTGGGATGTATGTTCAGAGGCAGAGGGACTCTGACTTCAGGGAACACTGTTCTGGATAATGACATCACCTGGATTGGGTGATTTCTTCATTCTGTCTCCTGCTATCAACTTGAATGGAGGCAGCTTTTCTGTTGAAACTCAGGGCTCCTGGACACGGGATTTACTGTCTTATCTCTACACATCCTGCCTGCCCTCTGGAGCTTAAGGCTTATTGCTGTTCCATCTGCTTGATCTCAAGCCCCTTCCCTTCTTCATCCCCAGTGCACTAAGCCTTTCCTTACTCTCCTTCCTCCAAGCTCTCATTCACCCTGAGCTCCAAGACCAGCCCAGTCCCCAGGGTTGGCTTCCGCCCCCTAGAGCCTGTAGTTCTCTCTCCTGGCCACGGTCCCTTCCATCCTCAGCTTGCTTTCTTCGAATTGCACTAGGGAAGCCCGGAGCTACAGGAGAGTGTCAGAGGGCGGCATGCATTTGGTTTCCGCCAAGTCCTGCCATCTGGATCCTCACTTCCCATTCCTGGGTTCCTCCTCAGGTCAGCCCACCTCATTCTCCAAAGATGAGCTCACCCCCTCCTTTTCTGAAAGGATCAAGACCATGAGGTTCCAACTTCTTTCTTTATCACCCACTAACTCTGTCCAGATGCCTACACTTCAAACCCAGTCTGGGGGAGGGATGGGGAAAGAGGCCTTCTTGTGCATTCTGAGTAGCCTGGCACCTTCTGTCAATACTGCAAGGGTGAGTGCCCTTTGACTCAGTAATCCTCCTTCTAGGAACTTCATGTTAAGAGAATAATTATACAACTAGGCCAAGGTGTACATGTAAAGGTGATCACTGCATGCTATGATAAACCTGAGGGAAAATGCAAATAGCTAAAATACCCATCTCTAGGGGATTGGTTACATAAATTCTCACAGAGTCTTACTATGGGATGTTATGAAACCATTTTTAAAAAACACTGCAAGCTGGGTGCTGTGGCTCACGCCTGTAATCCCAACATTTTGGGAGGCTAAGGCAGGAGGATCACTTGAGCCCAAGAGTTTGAGATCAGCCTGGGAAACAGGGTGAAACCTCATCTCTACAAAAAACACAAAAATTAGCTGGGCATGGTGGCATGTATCTGTAGCCCCAGTTACTTGGGAGGCTGAGATAGGACAATTGCTTGAGCCCAAGAGGTTGAGGCTGCAGTGAGCAATGATAGTGCCACTACCCTCCAGCTTGGGCAACAGAGCAAGACTCTGTCTCAAGCAAAGAAGCAAACAAACAAAAACAAAAGCAACAACTAAAAACCACCACCACCAACAAAAACCCTAAGTAATCGGGAGGCTGAGGAGGGAGGATCGCTTGAGGTCGGGGGCTTGAGACCAGCCTGGGCAACATAGCGAGACTTCATCTCTACAAATAATACAAAAATTAGCTGCGCATGGTGGCACCTGCTTGTAGTCCCAGCTACTTGGGAGGCTGGGAGGATCCTTGAGCCCAGGAGGTCAAGGCTGCAGTAAGCTACAATGGTACCACTGCACTCCAGCCTGGGCACAGAGTGAGACTATGTCTCAAAATAAAATAAAATAAAATAAAAATAAAAATAACATGGATAGTATACTCTTATCTACATGAAAAAAATCTGTGCAAACATACACAGAATGATTTCTGAAGAATATTCATCCACATTTTGTCATTTATTATCTCTAAAGGGTAGGAGTTCATGTGAGTGAATGTTTTTCCTTTTTGGAATTTTTTGATTTTTAAAAAAATAATAAATGTGCTACAAAAAAGTTAAAGGCAGCTGCTAGTAATGCAGAGTCTGTGTCTGTAACCATCTTTTCTCCTTCCCTTGCCTCCCAATAAAGAGATTCTTTTTTCTCAAAGCTAGTCTCCCCCAATTCCACTGCTCTGTCCCCAAGTCCCCCCATGCCTCCTCTTCTGTCCTCCCCCTCCCAATGAGCACGGGCCATCCCTGCCTTGAAAACTCTTTGAGCTGGGCCCTGCCTCCCACCCTAAGGACAGCTCCTCCTGCGCCTTTGCTTCTGATCCACTCAGCCCCTCTGGCCCTTGCAACCTGGCCTTCTCTGATCCGCAAATCCTGAGCTAACTCTGCTGATCAGCAGACAACGCAGTGGGTCATTTCCTCCCCCTTGGAACTTTCTCCTCTCAATTTCCATGACATTACCATCATGGTTCTCCGCCTGTGTCCTTGACTGCTCCTCCTGGCTCCTTTACAAGCTCATTTTCTTTCTCCCACTCTCTAAAAGTAGAGGTTTCTCAACATGGGCTAAGGCCATGAGAGAGTATCTCCAGGGGCAAGTGGCAAACAGGCCTTCTCCTGACAAACCCTCCCAGGGCTCTCCAATGTCAACCAGACACAACCACATGCCCTTTATGGAGCACTCAGGTCCTTTCTGGCTTAGGGCTCCCTCAACTGCAGGCCATCTTTCTCCCCCACCACCAAACACTCTTCCCCCAGGACCTGCTGTTCAGCTTTTCCCAGCACTCCTTCCTGCCCTCTTCACTGACCCCATCCAAGTCTTCCCCACTCTTCAGCTCCTCCCTGAAGCCTTTCTGAACTGCCTAACTTGAAATGCTCCCTTTCTCTCCCGGGATTCCCATCCAATCTCCCATTTATGCCATGCATTTGTTCTTTTGTGGCATCTGCCTGGATGATTCAGTTCTCGTCTCAGGTGTGCACGTCTTGTTTCTGTTGGGAGGGCAGAAAGCACCCAGGCTTGCCTTCCAACTAGTGTGCTTCCTCCCCAAAAGCAGGAACTCCATACCTGTTGGCTGACTGAAAAGTGTGGGCTGGGGCAACATCCCAGAATAACCCATTTTTTAGCTTGGGTTCAGGTGAAGGGGAAGGTGTCTCATCTGAACCATGAAGAAGGTGCCTGCAGGTCTCCACCTGGAGACGTTGAAGACACTGATGGAAATACGGCTGTGAAGCCCAGAGAGGTGAATCTGGTGCCATCAGATTTACTGACTCCCACGTGTCGCATCTTCGAGGCTGGGAGAGATTGTTCAGGGAACGGGTGCCAGCAAGAACCAGAAGCCTGTCTGTGGCTGAAATGAGGACGCATCTCGAAGAACAGCAGCAAAGAAGGAAAGCCAGGAAAAGAGCCCAACCCACCCCCAAACTCTCTCGCTGGGACCTCCTTTAAGACACGTATCACTGTTAGTCTTTTTTTGAGTGACTTGGGCACAAATCCTATGTGTCCTAGTAAAGAGTAAGCTCCCTGAGAGAAGGGACAGCGTCTGAGCTCTTTGTAGCTCCCTCAGTCGTTAGACATATATAGACGTACAGAGCCGGGCACTTGGCAGTCTATATATGTTTGTTGAATACAGGCATCTTTCTGCATGTTTACGGAATGCCTGTGTGAGGTTCTGAGGATACCATGGTACAGTACAGATGTGCACACTGAACAGATGTAGTGGACACCCCCTAAGTGCCAGAAACAGACAGAGACCCCACTGTCATGAAACTTACACTCTGATACCATCCCGTGGGATCATCTGGTCCACCTGGATGAGGGGACTGACCCCATGGAGTACCAGGGACTTCATCCCAGTGATAAAGCTGGCCTGTGATGGGGCTGGGCCTGACCTCGGGACTCAGTGCTCTACACACACACACACACACACACACAATCACTAAATTAAACATGATCAAACATGGGCAGTGCATGTATGAGAGGCATGCCCAGCTATGCCACCCTGTGCATCAATTCTAACACCCAGAACAGCTGCCTGTCCTTCACGGAAACCGCCAAGCTATCCATCAACCTAGCCTACTGAGAAACAGAAGGCTTTTCCCTCGCCCTCGAATGAGCCTTGGGACCTGAGTCTTCAGTTATTAGGCTTACTCCCAGCTAGAGGGCAAGGTGACTGTTTTGGCTGGGGGTGGAAGTGGGGCCCATGTTTGAGGGTTTGGAGCCGAACTCCAACATCTAAGCTGCTGTGCTCCCTGGACCCCTCAGTCAGGCTGTCTGGTGGCTCTTTTCACCTTCAGCACATCAGCTCCTTTTTTTCTAGCCCTGGCTCCTTCTGGTGTCCCTGGGGAGCGAGGTCAGGCTTTCTGGGGCCCCCAGCCTGGCCGCTCATGAGTGGAGATCCTCTCCTCTCAGCCAGATGAGCGGTGCAGGGCAGATTCCTCCTGGGACTGCATCGCTGTATTTTCACAGCCCTTTCTCTCCCCACCTCCACCCTTTGCCCACATGAAGTGGGTGCCGCTCTCTGATTCTGCAAGGAGGGGTTGTTCCTCCCACGCCTGAGGAACAGAGGGCTGCCCCCTGTCCTGGCCACCGCAGCCAAGCACAAGTCTCTAGGGGCAAAGAGGCCGCAAGGTGGGCCCGCTTCCAGATACCTCATCACTAAGTCACTTCCGCTCCCCAAGTGGTGCTCAGGCGCAGAGCTCTTGGGCCTCAGGGACCACCCAGGAGGACAACAGGGCCAAAGAGGGCAGATGATGGGGCCAGGACTAAAGCCCATGTCTTTGACTCTCAAATCAGTCTTCACAGTGCACCAGCCTGTGTCTTGGGCATCTTGGGGGCGGGTCCCTCTCACTGGAGGTGTGGAAACAACCCCACAGGTGGCTGCTAATGGCTTGGACAAGCCAGTGGGAAGCTCCAAGGTAGGCCTATCACCAAGGGGCTGGTGGCACCTGAGTGTCCCCTTAGGGCTGCGTGCGAGAGGGGCCAGGTGCCAGCTTGGATCAAAAGACGTAGCGGCCTGGGAGGCCCCGTCAGCTGGCCGTGGGGCAGGAGGGGCCTCGGGTGGAAATGGCTTGGCTGGCAGAGTGGGCCCTGGCACTCGGCCACCGGTGGGCTGGGCAGCCCGACTAGCGTGTTTTCTTAATCACCATCCTCACTATCACCCGTTCTCCATACAGCATCACATCACATCACATCACATCACATCACATCACATCACATCAATCACATCACATCACATCACATCACATCACATCACATCACATCACATCACGTGTTTGTTTTGAGGAGGGCATGATCCTTTGCTAACAGATGTATTTCGAAGATTGGTGTGGGCTTTGGAAAAGCACAGGAAGGGCTCTCTGGAAAGGGCTGCCTGCCCGACTCTGCCGGGCACTTTACTTTTTCCACTCGAGTGAGAAAAATCCTGGTTCTTTATACCCCACAGATCCCTGAAGCCAATTATTTGCTGTCTGCCCTGCCGTTTCCATGTCAGGTAGAGGCGGCAGCTCTTCCCGGCTGCCAGGGAGGGAAGTGCTGGAAGTCAGCCCCCAGCCCCGCAGCCCGGGCAGCCCCTGCGATGTTATGGGAGATCACTGAGGGGTTTCCAGAGGCTGGAGGAAAAACACACCAGCGCCGCCCTCAGGGCCTCCGTAGACAGGAATCCCGCTCCGCACATGAAAAGGCTGTCCGCACATGAAAAGGCTGTGGGATCCAAGGGAAAGGAGGAGAGAGACAGGGCTTGGCTTCCTGTATAAGAACCCACAGCACAAGGAGAGCCTGGAACCCCGCAACGTGGTCAGCGGGTCCTCCTCAGGCACCTCTTTTTAAATACTCATTCACACCAGCTCTTTTCTTCTCTATTTCACAGGGTTTTGGCCCTGCCTCTTTTTTTAAATAAATTTTATTTTTTCAGAGACAGGGTCTCACTCTGTTGCCCAGGCTGGAATGCAGTGCTGCAATCACGGCTCATTACACTTCAAACTCCCAGGCTCAAGTGATCCTCCCTCCTCAGGCTCTGGAGTAGCTAGGATTACAGGTATCTGCCACCACGCCCTGCTGGTGCTTGTCTGGAATTGGGGTGGAGCCACTCTGAGAATGTGAAACATCTTACCACCATCATCAAGGTCCAGGGCAGTGTGGCCCCGTGTAAGATGTAGTCCAAGACCTTTCTGGAGGCTTCCGGTAATGGTTTGCCCTGGGCCAGCTGACTTCAGAGGGTTCAGCTGCAAAGGTGTCTCAGTGAGGAGCAGGACTTGGGGCGAGGCTCCCCTCACTGCCTGCCAGGTGCTCCCTAGGGCTGATTATAACTTGCTTGGCTCATCCTGCACAGCCTAGGACTTGGGGAGGCCAAAGGGAAGCACAGAAAAAAGGTGCCAGAGGCAGAGGGAAGGAAGCCACAAAGAGGCAAGGTGGATTCCAGACTAGAAGTCAGGAGTCCTGGGGTCTAGTCATCCCGACTAACTGTGATTTGTAACAACTCACTTCTGTCCACAGGACCAGCTACGTAATTTGTGGGGCCCAGTGTAAAAGGAAAGTGTGTGTGTTTGTGTGTTGGTGGGAGGGGATGACTTGTTAAAAAATTATAAGAATTTCAGGCCTCATGGTGGATCAAGGCTGTAATCCCAGCATTTTAGGAGGCTGAGGTGGGAGGGTCGTTTGAGGCCAGGAGTTTTAGACCAACCTGGGCAACAAAGTAAGGCCCCATCTCTACCAAAAAAATAAAAAATCCAGGCATGGTGGTGCACACCTGTAGTCCCAGTAGTCCCAGCTACATGAGAGGCTGAAGTAGGAGGATCACTTGAGCCCAGAAGTTTGATGCTGCAGTGAGCTATGATCATGCCATTGCACTCCAGACTGGGCAACAGAGTGAGTCCCTGTCTCTAAAATAAAACAAAATAAAATACATTTTTAAAAAGTTCAAGATTGCACCTGCAGAGCATTAAACTCTGCAGTGTGGGACCTTGTAGGATGGCACTGGTTGCAGAAGCCATGAAGCCAGCCCTACCTGCTTGGGCTTCAGTTTCCCTAACTATGCAATGTGGAGGCTGCATCCAGTCAGAAGTTTGTTGGTGGAGCCCTTTCTTCCAATGAACCCTCAGGCCGTTCTATGTATGAGAGATAAACAGAGTTGCTCTGGTTGAAGTAGGCTGAGAACTCTGGCCCCACCTCTTCCACCTCCATACCTGTCAGTGGCACCTGAGAGTGTGGTTGAGAGCCCTGTGGATGATCTCAAAGGCCCTTTTCAGTTTCTACTTTCTGTAAGCAGATGAGGTGGGGAGGTTCTCACTGCTAGGAACACAAGCATCTGCCGGGGGTGTTGCAGGAGGATTACCGAAAGACACCCGGAATGGCGTTAAAAACCTCAAAGGTTCCCTGCCTCATAAGATAACTCCAAAGCCTGCTTCTCCTCCAGCCTCAAAATGCCCTTGAAGACCAAGTAGGGGCCTAAAGACACCCAGGCCCCGGAAATGGCCACGTGGGATCATGTCTGGTTCTTATTTCCATCCCAAGAACTGGCTGCAAGGGCCGCCCTGGTGCTGGCTCACCACCCTGGGGAGAGCTCAGTCCTGGCCCATGGGGCTTCCCCAGCGGCTTCCTCCCAAGCAGGTCAGAGGGTGGGTCAGGCAGGGTTCAGGGGTTGGGAAGGGCAGGGCCTGGGCTGAGGGGCTCTGACACTGCAGGTCTCTTTGGGGGAAGGGCTGGAGGTCCTGGGGGAGAATCCTAGGCCTGGCCCCCGTTGAAAGGCTCGGTGGGGGCTTCAGGGGCCTCTCTGATGGGTCCCCAGGGTAGAAATTTACACTGCTGGAAAGTTGGGCTGGTGATACCTTTCTGCGTCTACTGGTTAAAGGGATCAGAAACTTCTCTGGACTTTAAAATTATTTGTGAGGTTAGAGCAACGGCCGATGAGAACAGGACTGCAAGGGGGGTGTGTGAGTGTCCCCATCCTCCCTCTCCTCTGCTTCCTCCAGTCTTCAGAGATCCGTCCTGTCTCGCAGGATGCCCAAAAAGGCAGGGGAAAAGCCAGAGGCGCCCTGCCCTCCTCTCAGCCTCGCCTACAGAAAAGGCGCCCCCCCAGGCCCTGGGTGGAGCTGGGGTGCAGGCGGCCCCCCTCGGAACTGCCCGCCACCGGCCGCGCTTACCTTTCATGGTCCCTTCCTCCGGGGCCTCAGGAGGGCCCCGCTGCAGGCGGCTGGAGCTGCAGTGGAGCTGGGCGGCCGGCAGGTCCTCCAGGGCGCGGATCGCCGTCCTAGGCGCCGCCCGCGGCCGTGGGGCGCCGGCTGGGACTCATGCTCCGGCGAGCGGGCTGCGGAGGCGGCGGGCGGAGTGGAGGGTCCCGCGGGGTCGCAGCCTGGGGACGCCCCGCCGGGCGCCTAGCGCCGCGCCCCGCCGCCCAGAGCGCGCATCCCGCCGCCGCCCGCGCTTCCCGCTGGGGCCCCGCGAGGTCTGCCGCCGCCCCTCGCCCCGCGCGCCCTTCCTCCCTCCCTCCCTCCCGCCTGCTCCTCTCCTCTCCTCTCCCTCCTTCCCTCCCTCGCTCGCAAGCCTCCCTCCCTCCTCGTCACTTCTTGGGCCCTGGCCCAGATCAACTTCCTTGGTATTTTCAAAACTGCCGCGGCCGGCCTCTTTGTGCCGCCGCGGGGCCCCCGCGCCCCGCCCGCCTCGCCCGTTCGCCCCCGCAGCCCCAGGGCCCAGCCTCGAACCCGGGCCCCTGCCGCGTCCTCCCTGCCCGCGCTGCGGCTGCAATGGGGGGCTCACCGGGAGAGCTCTTTGATCTTAGTCGATTTCACTATCGGGACCGCCACGTGGCTGGGGCAGGGGTGGGGACCCCAGATTTTAGCCCTGCACGTTTTTCTCACCCATCTATGGTGTCGAGGGCCTGGGAGAAGGACGTCCGGGACCGCACGTTTTAGTGCTGAAAGTCCCGTGTCCAGGGCAGACGTGGAAGGTTGGCCACCCCGTGAGCACCCTGGCTCTGCCCCTGCCGAGCTGAGTGACTTCGGGCATCCAGTTCTCATCTCCAAGCCTCCTCTTTCCTCATGAGAGAACTGGGCCTGGAGTGCGCCGCATTCTGTGATTTATTTTTCATTTTTATTTTTTTGAGGGTCTAGCCATCCAAGCTGGAGTGCAGTGGTGCAATCTCGGCTCACTGCAACCTCCGCCTTCTGGGTTCAAATGATTGTCCTGCCTCAGCCTCCAGAGTAGCTGGGATTACAGGCATGCACCACCCCGCCGGGTAATTTTTTTTTGTATTTTTAGTAGAGACTAAAAATGTTGGGGAGGCTGGTCTGGAACTCCTGACCTCAGGTGGTCCACCCACCTCAGCCTCCCAAAGTGCCAGGATTATGGGCCTGAGCCACTGCACCTGGCCATCAAATTCTGTGATTTTGTTGGTGGAGGGGCCTCTGGGGTAAACAGTGACACCCAAGGAAAGTGAATGCAGGCAGGGAGTTGAGACTGGTCATAAGCACCACTCAGGATTCTCACGTGTCATTTTTCATTGATTGAACAAACATTTACCAAGCTCCCAGCTGCCGGCCAGGTCTGGGTCCGCTGTCCACTCTGCCCGCCCTGCAAGCTGCCCCTGCAGGAAATCAATCAGGTGACATGGGTTTTAGAAAAGAGAAAAGACTTATTGGCAAGGGCACCAAGACAGGAGGGGGGAGAACAGCTCTCAAATCCACCTCCCAGAAGATAAGGCTTAAGGATATTTATGGGTTAGGGAAGTAGAGTGGTCTAAGCCATGGGGAAAGGCAATTGGCGGTGGGGACAAATGAAGAAACAGGTTCATTCCATGCCAGTGTAGTCTGAGCTCATGGTATTTCATAGGACATATATGCAGAAAATGGCAGCGTTAGCATGATCCAAGGGTGGAGTTTTTTGGCTCTCCGACATTGAAAGGCCACCTCTTGGGGCACTTGCCCAGTTGAAGGGCCAATGGTCTCACCAGTTTGAGACGGACAGGAGCTAGTCCAAGTTCCTAAAAGACAACTGAAGAGATCATTACCATAGTGGCCTATGAATGTTACCTATAAAGTAGCGAATGAAGGTTAAGTTTCAGTGTTCAGTGCTGTAGCTTCAGCTTCATGGAAAAAGGAAAACAAAAATAAAACCACCAAAAAAAAAAAAAAAACAAAAAGCAAGTGAGCAACCAAAAGCAAACAGGGCAGCCAGACCATACCAAATCGGTTTCGCTACAAGGGAGCAGGCTCTGCCCCAAGCTCCAGAAGTGTGAGGAACATGTCACATGGCCAGTCTGGTTAGGAAAGCCAGTATTAAACAAGTAGCAGTGCAGAAGTGGGATGAATGTTATGAGAAGAAAAGTGCAGGGAGAAACGGGACCACAAAGTGGCACAGGCCAGCCTGGTCTCTTCTGATGCCACAGTCAGCACCATCTCCCCATCCCCAAGCCCTATTTAATGCTGAAGTGAAGTAGGTGAGGCCCAAGGGGAAGAGAAAGTGTCTCCTAAGCCTGGAGTAGAGAAGAAGACAAGGACAGCCACCCCTGTCTGTAGATCCCATCACATCAGCAAGGGTGACGCTGTGTTCTCTCTAATCTCCATTTCGCCATGGCAAGTTTATAGATTGCAAAGTCCCTTCTCTCCATGATCTCAGCAGAACCTCACAACCACCTTGAGTGGGGGAGCCCAGGGACTGTGCTGCCCATTTTACAGATGAGGAGACTGAGGTTTAGAGAGGGCATTGCCTGCCTGGTGACAGTCATGTGCTCCTGTCACGTGTATCTGGATTCTGAGTTTGCCACATGATCTGAGTCTCCCAGGACTAGGGCATGGATCAGGAGAGTTGTTTTGTAAACCCCAGGGAGATAGTCACCTTGGAGGTTACCTGTATGCTAACTTATTTACCTTGGAGGTTACCTGTATGCTAACTTATTTAATCTTCATGTCTGCTCTATGAAGTGAGCAGTATTATTGCCTTCATTTTTCAGATGAGGAAACTGAGATATGGAGAGGGTAAATAATGTGCTCAGCACCACGGAGCTAGTAAGTGGAGACCATGGAATATGAACCTAAGCAGGCTAAACCCAATGCCTGTGTGCTAAGCATGGTCCACTACACTACCTCTCATAGAGGGTGCTCAAACATTTGTTGACAGAAAGTACAAAAAGTGTGGGAATGTAAATTAGTACAGCCATTGTGGAAAACAGTATGGAGGTTCTTCAAAAAACTAAAAATAGACTACTGAATGATCCAGCAACCACTGCTGGGTACATACCCAAAGGAAAGGAAATCAGCATATCCAAGAGACTTCTGCACACTACCATGTTTATTGCAGCACTATTCAGAATAGCCAAGATATGGAATCCACCTAAGTGTCCATCAGTGGATAAATAGATAAAAAAATGTGGCATGTATACACAATGGAATACTATTTGGCCATAAAGAAGAATGAAACCCCGTCATTTGCAAAAACATGGATGGAACTGGAGGTCACTATATTAAGTGAAATCAGCCAGGTATAGAAATACAATACTGTACGATTTCACTCACTCAAGGGAGCTAAAAATGGACCTCATGGAGGTAGAGCATAAAATAGTGATTACCAGAGGCTGGGAAGGAAAGTGGGTGGGGAGAGGAAGAGAAGTTGGTTAATGGGTACAGAAATACAGCTAAACAGAAGGAACAAGTATTCGATACTACAGTAGGGAAACTAGAGTTAACAACAGTTAATTGTGTATTTCAAAAATAGCTGAAAGAGAAAATTGGAGTATTCCGAACACAAAGAAAAGATAAATGTTTGAGGTGATGGATGTCCCAGTTACCCTGGTTTGGCCATTACACATTGCGTACATGCATCAAAATATCACATGTATCCCTAAAATATATCCAACAATGACATATCAAAAAGAAAAATAAAATAAAATTAGAGCTTATATCATTAAAAAAAAGAAATACCAAAAAATGACCCTCATTTTTACCCATGCTTTCTTTAGTTGGTGGGAAAAATGGCCTAACCCCTGCCCCTGTGGTGTTAAAGGGTGTGGGCATCTTGGACTGTTGCTATGATAACCCAAATGCATCAGCAAATAGATGCATTTGGGCTCGGGGTGAGCAGAGGTGGTACCCAGCCCTGAAGAGGTACTGAAGATGAATCCCAGTTCCAAAATGACTCTGGGGAGAGAAGCCCCACCTTATGAGTGGCAGAAAAGAGCAGAAGAGTTGGACAGCAGAGGTCATAGTTCAGAGCCAAGAAAGGGAAAAGAGAAGGGTAAAGAAGGGGTCAGCCCCCGTCTGAGATAAGAAAAGAGGAGATAGGATTTCCTAGAGGTGACCTCAGGCTTTGGGAGAAGATTTCAGCTGCAATTCAGGCAGTTTCTACCAACAACCAGAGGGTTGAACCAGAGTCATCTGGAGTGACTTCCCCTGGGAGACTGGATTATGGGGCCATTGGGATGTGGTGCAAACTGGGACAGGTGGCACCAGATGGGGTGGGGTGGGGAAGGGGGACCTGCTTAATCTTGTTTTTAACTTGAGCTGAGTCGGGGTGGCTGATGGCTGCACAGAAGCCCTGTTGATGTTGAAAGTCAAAGGAAATAGCTAAAGAGGTGAGGCCATGTAGAAAAGAAAGAAGGGAAGGACTGATGGCACAAACTTCCCTGTGTTAATGAAGGTAGAAAGTCCACGTCAGCGTTCTTGAGCAGTGTCTCATTTCCTCAGAATAACTGGCTCACCCCAGCCTCCTGCTCGAAAGCTGCAGTGGGTTTCCCTTTCTTTTTTCTAATTTAGGCAAAAGCCATCCCTCTTTCTCCTAAAGGTCAATTCCTCCACCTGCAGCTCTGATCATTGACTCCTCTCCAGCAAACAAGTTAAGCAGGATTTCCACTTTTCTTTCCACCTAATTCCTTGCTCTAATTAACTCTCCTTAGAACATAGTATCAGCCCTCAATGCTCAGGGAAATTGATCTCTTCCTCATAGTTGCCAAATATAATACCCTTCTCAAAAATCTGCAACTTCTTCAACCATTTTGTAGCATTTAACGCCATTAGTCAGGGTTCTCCAAAGAAACAGAACCAATAGGACATATGTATATAGCTATGTATATATCTCTTTATATATATATATATCCATATCCATAGACATAGGTGTATAGAGAAAGATCATATAAAGATAGAAATAAATATTTTAAGAAATTGGCTCTTGCAATTATGGAGGCTGGCAAGTCCAAAATTTGCAGGGCAGACTGACAGCTGGAGACCCAGGAAAGAGGTGATGTTGCAGCTCAAGTTGAATGGCAGTCTGGAAGCAGAATTCTCCCTTTCTCAGGGGGACCACATCTTTTTTCTCTTAAGACCCTCAACTGATTGGATGAGACCCACCACATTGTGGAAGGCAATTCACTTTACTCAAAGTTTGCTGATGTAAATGTTAATCTCATCTAAAAAATACCTTCATCTTAGAAACATCTAGAATAGTGCTTGACCAAATATCTGGGGACTGTGGCCTAAGTTCACACATAAAATCACCCATCACAAACTCCATCGACAGCTCCTTCTTGACTCTTTTCTGGCTTATCTGATCCTACATACTTCTGGTCCTCCTTCTAAACTTCTTTGATTTTCGCTGTTAGCTTCTCCTATTGGTATATTTTTTCTTTCTCTCTCTCTTTCTTTTTTTTTTTTTTTTTTTTTTTGAGAGGGAGTCTCGCTCT